>NC_054702.1:92594398-92774398 GCF_016097555.1 Gigantopelta aegis | reverse complement strand
ACAAAATCATAGTATTTTTATTATGCACTGAATGTACTATAGAGTGTATACCACCAAATCAAATCCCATAGACGACCATAGTAGCATATATGGCTAAAACTCCTAATTGAAACGTATATGATTACCCTAGTTCCGCACCAAAGTTGAGTACCCATCCATGTTTTAAGCGTAAGGATACTTCACACAGTGGTACTATTATCCTGTTCAATTATTTAGACCCAAAGTATTTTGCAAATGTTACGTTTATTTCCTATTCGATATTTGTTTTCTTTGCATTTACATGAAAACAAACCCAAACCCCGACAGGTTTTATATACAAATCATCATATAAAATGCACGAAGTTGACTTAATTCCACTTTTTAAAAATCTCTGTGTCGTTTGAATGCACGTTATTTCGCCTATAAATAACTACGGTCATTTGCATATCAAAACATTGGGATCTGAGGCTACGTGAAGGCCATTATAGCTTGTTTCACTAAATCAAGGTTATTATTGTTTTGCAGTGTGTAACAGCATTGTCTAATCTTTCCGTTAAACATAGATGTAAACAAACAGAACATGTAACCCTTTCTTGTAGGTGCATTATATTTAATACATTTAGCTAATGTATTATGTATTTTTTATTTTTATTATATCAATTATATATTAGCATACCATACCTAACCTAACACAACTGAGGTGTAGCACAGTAATACACACAAATCACCTCACACACCGCAGGAATGTGCTTTCCAAATTTATAAATAAATTTAATGCAGGGCCGGACCCAGAAGACCAGGGGGGGGGGGATAAAATGTCAAAGGCCACCAACATCAAATAATAATAAAAATGTTATTTAATTTGCCTCTAAATTGGGAACTCATACGTATATATATATATATATATATAGTATTTAGGGTGGGGCTGGGGTTTGGGGGTGGGGTGTTACATTTGTAATGCGAAAAACCAAAGGGCTATTGTTCGGACTCGTATGGGTTCAACCACTTTTTCATCCCGCAGACACAGCCCTGAATGTTCAAAATACGATAGCATTGCTTGGTCAATAACATCATTATTTCGATCTATGACTGCACGTGCTATTGTAGCAATGTGTAAACCACGTAAAATACAAGTTAGGTAGGGTATATAAATTCATTGAAAATGTATTAGTCGACATTCTTGTTATTGTTATTTGAGGAAAAATATGGGTAAATCGAAAAACACTTCAGTTGATGTAAAATCGTGTATTAAGAACGTTTTCGATTATTTTGAAGATGAATATCAGCGCGGTAGACCTAGGTATGCTTCTTATCGAATTGTCGATCGAGTTTCCGCTGCACTTAAAGTTTCGGTTTCAACAGTAAAAAGAACTGAAAAATCTAAGCTCTACGAATCCAAGCACAGAAATCACTGTTAAAAAACGCGACCGAAAACAGAAAGATGTTATTAGACGACGAGTATACAGATTTTATACAGAGTGCGAATTACCTACATTACATAAGATTAACGTGGCTTTAAGGGAGGAATGTGGAATCAACATATCCATATCAACTTTACGAAGAACACTCCATGACCTCGATTTTAAATACCAACATATGTCTACAACCGGAAAAGTTATTTTTGAGGACGCCAATATATCAGACAGGAGACTGTCCTATCTCCATGAAATATCCAGTTTACGAGAACAGGGGTATCTAATAGTGTATCAAGATGAGACCTGGGTGAATGTCAACCACACAACATCCCACCGCTGGACAGATATCCACCCGGGCACAAGTACCGCCAATCACCTGCCGAAATCAGACGCTGCTGATCGAGTTCCTAAACTCTGTTCGGTGACTGGGAAGGGAAAAAGACTTATTATTTGTCATGCTGGTTGTGATAAATATGGATTGATAGATGGCTGTGAATTGATCTTTGAGGCTAAATAAACAGACGGAGACTATCATGGTGAGATGAATCATGACAATTTCATCAAATGGTTTGAAGAACAACTTATGCCTTCTCTACCAGAACCTTCTGTTATCGTCATGGATAACGCAAGCTACCACAACAAATTAACTGATGTCCTGCACTAAACGCTAAAAAGGAAGAAATTCAGTCGTGGCTACAAAACAAAAATATACCTTTTGAGAGTAACATGACAAAGCCAGTTCTTTATGAACTTGTGAAAAGTAACAAATGTGCAAAGCAACTTGTTACTGATGATATTGCTGAACGCCATGGGCACTTGTGTCTAAGACTGCCGCCAAGACATTCTGAACTCAATCCGATAGAACTGATCTGGAGTCAAGTCAAAGGGCACATAGCTCGTCATAATGATGGTAAAATGACCACGGTGCGGAGAGAACTTGCACATGCATTGAACTCTGTCACACCTACACACTTCTCTGACGCAGTTAAACATGTAATAAAGATCGAAGAAGATTTTAGAAAACAAAATAGTTTTATAAGATGTGACGGAACATGCTCTTAATTTGTTTTCGCCTGTGGCGATATTAATTGTTTTAGAGGGCCGTGTGCAGTTCCAAATTGCACTTAAGCCCAGATGGGCAACTTGTTACGTGATACCTTTGCGCGACGGTCGTCTAATACACACCCAGCCCAGGTGCGGAGCCCAGGTGGCCAGTAGTTACGTAATAACTCCGCTAGTGCTGTTTATGACCAGGGGATTGCTCGCGGAATGGCGACAGCCAGTCTGACGATCAGAGAAAAATATACCGACTCTGGGAGAGGTGGAAATATCAGATGATACGTGAGGTGCCGCGATGTAACCCCAGGCGATATTCGCTGTCTCTGAGAGTTTTGAATAAATAGCTAGGGTTTTAGAGATATCGAGGAGAAACATAGGAAGGCTGCAGGGGATACGGACGTCGTCCACTGAACGAAATATATGAGTTCAGCCCGGACGTGGTAATTATATATTATTTCTGCTCTGTTGTATAACCTTGATGTGATTGATGTGACTTTAAATATTTTAATACTGTATTATACCAATATTATTTAGACGGTGCTGCCGGTCATCTGACGCAGTATTCTGTAGGCTCACCGTAGGTTAATACAGATTCCAAAGTGTATTGTGTTTTTGTTGTGTTTTCTAGTGAACTAAACGTGCTATAATAATATATACTTTATATAAGATCGTATCTCTGATCATACCTAGAGACGAGCCACAGCGGGTATAACTGCCTGTTACAGAGAGATCTAATAGATATACAGTTAGGAGAGATGTTTGGACAATCGTGTTTCATTCAGTTACGGGTATTATAGGATCCCCGTGACATAAGAAATAAAATACCCCCCTGTGATAGTCCCCCTTAACGAAGATAGTGATGAAGAAATGAGTTCGTCGACTGATTAAGTTATTTCTCCATACCCATCAGGAGTATTACTTTAATGTATGCATGAACTCTTTAACACCAAAAACAATTTATTTCCATATCATTCACTATCAAACAACCTAACAACCTATAAACTAATCGACTAGAAATGCATATAGACTACACATACATACGAGAGAAATGTTTATTTAACGACACACTCAACGCATTTGATATACGTTTATGTGGTGTCAGACAAAACGGTTAAGGAGCATTATGACAGTGAGAAAGAAACTCGCTACCGCCACATGGGCCACTGTTTCCGATAAGCAATTGTGATAAGCAATAAGGGACGTTTTATATGCACCATCCCATAGACAGGATAGCACATACCACAGCCTTTATACATCAGTTGTGGTGCACAGGCTGGAACTAGACACAACCCAATGGGTCCACCATGTGGGATCGATCAGTCGACCTACCATGAGCGAACGGTTTACCTCTGAGCTGTGTCCCGCTCCATATACAAAAGAAGCCTTAAGTGGGGTTGGGGTTGTGCAGAGGGTCACACCTCCACCAATCGCATGCATACCATATTCTTCTCTCTCTCTCCCTATAACCATATAACCATAGATTAAAATATGTTGAGTGCGTCGTTACATAAATGACGTCTCTCTCTCTCTCTCTCTCTCTCTCTCTCTCTCTCTCTCTCTCTCTCTCTCTCTCTCTCTCTCTCTCTCTCCCTTCAGCGCGCGCGCTTGTGTATTCCACAATATAATTATAATATTAATATTTGATACATATTTTTTTTTTCAAACTGAGGTTTTGTCACTTGAACTCCCCACCTGAATCCGCGCCTGCTTCATGTTTACAGATATTTTCTTAAATATAGGTCATACTACGATTTGTGCGGATAGAACGATAGAACCGAACATTAGTTTGAAACGCACTATAGGATGATGCTTTTGATATGCAAATGACCTTAGTTATTTATAGGCGAAATAACGTGCATTCAAACGACACAGAGATTTTTAAAAAGTGGAATTAAGTCAACTTCGTGCATTTTATATGATGATTTGTATATAAAACCTGTCGGGGTTTGGGTTTGTTTTCATGTAAATGCAAAGAAAACAAATATCGAATAGGAAATAAACGTAACATTTGCAGAAAACTTTGGGTCTAAATAATTGAACAGGATAATAGATGAAATCAAATTACATAACTTTTTGTACAACCAACACACTCACATTTATCAACAATCACATGATTTGTGGTATTAACTGATCTGTAGAAAAAGTAGTCTATGCACCTTATAGTTCATTTTCCGTGAATACTGCCTTGCCGTAAACAAAAATAGACAAAACTTCATTTTTAAAGGGAATGTACAGAATTTGTTGCCATTGTTAAGATATTCTACGTTTTATTGACTAACGTTGCATAAAAATTGTTTTCTGCTTAAAATATCAGTGACTATATACTAAATTTAATTCTGATCGTCTTAGTGTTTGTACAAGATCAAGATTCATTTTATTTTCGAATATATTTCTTTCCTACGTGTACGTACGAAATTATTGGCGATCGGATCCAGTTTGGGCTACTTAGAAACATTAGAATGAACACAAATACATTTAATATATACAACGATATTCTAAACAAGAAACTAAATTTGCAATCCGATTAAAATTAGCTCCACCGGTTAATAACTATTACCTGTAGACCAGTATAGCTAATTTTAATCATATTGCTAAATTTTTATATGTAATTTTAGTCTTTATAATATTTTATTTCTCGGAAACATCTTATAATGGCGGGGCGGGACATAGCCCAGTGGTAAAGCGTTCGCTTCATGCGCGGTCGGTTGAACCATTGGGCTATGTCTCGCTCTAGCCAGTGCACCACGACTGGTATATCAAAGGCCGTGGTATGTGTTATCCTGTCTGTGGGATGGTGCATATAAAAGATCCCTTGCTGCTAATCGAAACGAGTAGCCCATGAAGTGGCGACAGCGGGTTTCCTCGCTCTATATCTGTGTGGTCCTTAACCATATGTCCGACGCCATATAATTAATTAAAATGTGTTGAGTGCGTCGTTAAATAAAACATTTCCTTCCTTATAATGGCAGACACATCTGCTCTAAAACAGAACACAGAGGAAACAAAAAGGTAACTTACCTTCCAATGATCAGCGTAAAAATACTTCCAACGTGGCAGACTGTCATTTATACTCACGATGGCCATCGTGTGTCAGATATCCTGCTAAATTTTGATCCATTAATAACCGTTGCCATTTCCTGTTTCATGACAGTAACAATTAATTCGAGTGATTCTCCAACAACGGGGCAAATTGTAGTGTCCGGATATACAAGTACATGTATTTTTCATCTGTGTACTTTTGGTGTTTTTATCATAAAATTAAAACTGTCATGACCCCGAAACAATCACTAGCATTGCATTTTTCAACATTTTAAAAACGTTTTCTAAATGCAATAAAGAACAGAAAATCATTGTGTCAACTCCGTTACAACAGTTTATTGACAAAATACTACATCAATGGTAATAACTCAATCCAATTCATTTATTAACTTTGAACATTTACAGTTCATCAATGTTACATACAGATACATGTGCATATACAAGACATTGTATAATGGTATAATGAAAGGTGTCGACATAAAAAGGACACAGAGAATATAAATGCTTGTGTATAAAACTTTGTATTAATAGAGACTATTTAACTGTTGATTCTCGTCTTTTAAATATTTTGAATAAATATTTCCCTAATTTACATAATTCGTTTACATTGTTATTTGATTGTAATTCTGTCAGTTTAAACATAGATGGATGGATTCTGTAATATTTCTTAATATATAAAACTCTAAAGTCGCTAAAAAGGACAACATAATATAGCATGAAACTCGTCCTCAATTGCACCTAAGTTACACAAAACACACAATCGTTTAGATCTACTTATGCTATGACAGCGACCCACTTAAATAGCTAAGCTATGTGATGATAATCTTATCTTTGTGATGCATTTTTGTATAAACTTGGGATAAGTTTCATTAGATAATTTTGTCAAATAAGCTCGTTTACTAAATATCTATACAAATATGAAAATTTGATAGACGTATCTAGAAGCCCACTAAGATCTTGCTTACACTGGTCCATAATGCTCTGTTTTATCAATGGCAGATAAAAATTACAATTTAATGCTTCTTGATGGTACCACAGTTCATAAAAACCTAATGAACACAGCATTAGCCTTATTTGTCTTGTCCAGTTTTTAACTATATCACATTTTGATCTAAGTTCCAAATATGCAGAGTGCAATATACAATTATTTGTATTCAACAATTTATACCCGTATTTTATCATACGGTACTTACGAATATATAAAAGAGGATATTTACCTAATTCAAAATATAAAAAAATAGAAGCAGTGAAAGTTTTAACATTTAGAATATTTATTATGTAAACGTGTTTGGTAATGATACAATCTTGATTACGGAATGAATAAATGATTGTTTGAATGAATGAATGAATGAATGGATGGATTATTGGATGGATGGATGGATGGATGGATGGATGGATGAATGTTAAACGACACCCCAACACAAAAATAGAGATCGGCTATTAGGTGTCGATTCATTTGGATCCAGGTATATTTTGACAGACAATTTCGTGTCTTAAAGCTTTACAACACACAAAACTGGATCATTTCTTAACGAAGATGGTAAAACGAAAGTTCTCTGTTTTAGATCCATTTACCAATAAGGCTGTAATATGTTGTGGGGAAGCCAGCTATGTTGGCGTTCAGGGCAACGGAAAGTCAGAGACGCACAGAGAGAGAGAGAGAGAGAGAGAGAGAGAGAGAGAGAGAGAGAGAGAGAGAGAGAGAGAGAGAGAGAGAGAGAGAGAGAGAGAGAGAGAGAGAATGAAGGTGTATAGATAGTATAGTTGAAAGTGCCATATTAAAATTATTATACCTTAAACTGGTGAGTATCAAAAGTAAAGAAAAACAAGTACGTAATATCCACCAAACAAGTTTGTTCTTAGCCTACAAATCAAATTCCCCATCCCCAATTTTTAATGGATGGATGTTTAACGATACACCAGCATTCAAATTCACATCCGTTATTTAAAAAAATATCTTACTACATCTTACTGAAAAAGTTAAAGTTTGTGTTTAACGGCACCACTAGAGCACATTGGTTGATTCATTAATCATCGGCTATTGGACGTCAAACATTTGTCAATTCTGACACGTAGTCATCAGAGGAAACCCGCTACATTGCTCCATTAGCAACAAAGGATCTTTTATATGCACTTTCCCACATACAGAAAAGCACAAACCACGGCCATTGACCAGTTGTGGTGCACCCGAATCAGTTGAATGAGTCCATTGAGGTGGTTCAATCCTGGGACGCAAGTACCTCAGGTGAGCACTCAACCGACTGAACTAGAACGAAGTTACTTGTACACCCCACTATAGTGTCCCACCCACACACCACTTCACATGTCGCTACTAAGGCTGAATATCACTTGCATTGCTTTCCAGTGACGAAATAAAACTACTGCTAAAGCCACATGTCTGCAACCTGCTACATCTCATCTGCAGGAGTCTACTATTTAGTATCATCTATCAACACTGAACGATCGGTAATCAATGGCATGATGCTATCAGCGAGATAATATATATTATTATTAATATTTTAATTACACGTTAACCCAGTTGGCATGGACCGCTGACATTGCTTTAAACGTGTGATGTAAAATTGTTCTTCACATATGATACATTTATAGATTGTTATATAATAAAAATTACATAGACAAAGATTGTAATTTGCTCTGTGTTGTTAACTGTTTGAAACGTTTAGAAACAAATACCTGTATTTTGAAATCATAATAAGATAATATGCTAGAATGTCAGAATAGTTCTAATTGGCTGTACCATGTTAAAAAATTACTTTTATCACTAGGTTTTGGAGATGTTTGGTATAATCAGCATGTCAATAGTACTGATATATTTTTAAAAAGTGTATAAATACGTTTAACTGATATCTTTATTCAAGAGAGAGACACTATGCTAGAAAACTTTATATATAGATAGATACTTTTTGCTTGCAGTACTACCTTAAAATATCATTGCCAGATTGTTACACTACTCTTATAACAAACTTTCGTGTTTCTTCTCACCAGTTGTTTATTGAACAAGGTAGATATTATGGTATTGAAAGGTCGCAACGGAAATGTCAGATGTGTAATCAGAATGATATAGATGATGGTTATCACTTTATTTTGATATGTCCATTGTACATGCAATTACGTTCAATATATATTAAGAAATACTACTGACGCAAACCATCTATGTTTAAACTTGTGCAATTATTGTCTGTTCAAAACAGAAAAGAATTATGTAATATTGGTAAATACCTTAAAAATGCATTATGTTTACGTTCTCAACATATTTAATTGTCCATCCTCCAATTATGCACCACTTGTCAAATGTTATTGATTTGTATATAAAAGGTAATGCCTATGAGCCGGGAGGCTTAAAGCTAATAGACTATACTATACTACACTTTACCAGAACCCTACCACTGAGATAATCCCGCCCTTACTAAAATAGAAATCGATTTAGCGACATAGCAGCATATTTTGATGGAACACATTGCACATTATTGATGTAGTATACATGTATGTACCATACATCGTTTAAAATATGTTTCACGCAAGGCAAGTTGATGGTAGGGACTGCTGACAAAGCGTGAAGGCTGGGGATCCTTGCAGGCCAAACATAATATATTGCTGGTCTTTGGACAGCGCACAACATTTTATTTAAAAAAAAAGTCTATCAGTCATGTATCCCAGAAATAACGCAACGACGTCTTAAACAATAATATTGTCACGTATCGTGACATTTTGGGCCCAAATGAGGGAACTTAGGGGACGTCGTAGTTATAAAAATTGTCTTGGCTTTACAAATATGTGAAGGAAAGCATTTAAGGTACAAATGCAAATGAACACACACAAAACCCCCAAACACAAACAAAAAATACAACAGCAATAACAACATTTTTCTGTAATATATATATATATATAATATACTTAATTTCTGTACACATGTAACCCCTACTGACGTCAAACATCAGTGGTTCCAATTCTAGCCACATGTAAAACACCCCTACTATGGGAAGGGTCTATATGAAAATGTCATTAAGTAGAACAAACGGAAAACAATTTATTGCAATTTATTAAATTGTATTTACACAAACAGGAAAATCAGTTCATTTTCATTTTTGGATTATCAAAGCTAAATACAGTTTTGGTTGGTTGGCTCTTATTTATTCTTTAACACTCGGATATTATGTTCAATTAAAAACAAATCACAAAAAGAGAGAAAGAAAGAAAGAGAACGAGAGAAAGATATTACAATACTTACGATACAATTTAATAACAAAACAGAAGTGACTGAATAATTTGATTTATAAAACAACAATAACCGGGGCCGAAACGACTAGGGTTATGGGGCCGAAACATCCTCTTTCCCATCATTCCCACTCTTCCTTCCCTATATCATTATCATAATAAATAAAAACCCTTACTTGCTGTATGGATAACTTGGGGGTGGTCGGGATGGGGGGGGGGGGGGTTAGACGTCGTGGGAGGGCGTTTTTGGGTGCAGTAGGGCGTAGGCGGTTTCGACCGGTAGATTGCCTGTTAGGAGGCCTCCCTTCCCCGGCACTTCCGTCCCATGGAAATCCGGACCAGCTAACCGGGGTCTACCCGCTTGTTTGACCGCTAACCGGATTGGGCGCGATGTCCCCCCCCCCCCCCCCCCCCCCCCCCCCCCCCCCCCCCCTTGCGAATCCCTAGCCTCCAGGGCTCTTAATTAGTAAATAACATATTATATGTAAATATATATTAATAATTCGGTAAATATATCTGTAATATTATTTAATTACTTTTGGCAAGCTCGACTGAAAATGGCACCAACTAAATTAATTTGTAACTACATAACCCTATCCTATTTAATATTAATTTTTATCATTCTCTGGTGCATTCTAAAATTAACTCTTTTGTGTAACAAGGTAACCTTTTACTATTAAATTTTAGAACACTTGGTCTTACCAACAAAATTTCTAAATTCTCATCTCAACTGCTCCCCTTCCCCTACCCCCCACCCCCCACCCCTTCCTGCCACGGAACCGCCCACTGGCGAAGTCAGAGGCTGGATCCGTGGTAGGCGTGCCTGAACCTTTTGGATAGGGGCACGTAAATAGAGTTCCCATTCCCATTAAACAAAATATCTTCTGCTAGCCAATGTCAATGTTTGCGAAATGTATTAACGAATACGTTTGCATGCAAAATGGAACCGAAAAATCGTACTGCTTTAACGTTAGAACAGAGCATCGACGTTATTAACAAATCTGAAAAAGGCAATTTAAGTGCGCGAAAGATCATTTGGTATTGGACGTTCTCGGATTAATTCTATTTTAAAAAGGAAAGCTGATGTTCTGGCTAATGTTGACAATAATGTTTCAGCCGAAAGAAAAAGGCAGAAGAAAGCAACAGGCAATGATGACATAAACAAACTAGTGTGGGAATAGTTTTAAAATGCGACAGTTTTGATGTGTTTTAATATATGGGTTCTAATTTTGAACCTGTATATAAGGGTCACCTGTCTATAACGGCCGCTATATACAGGTTTGACTGTATATATATGTACACACACACACACACACACACACACACACACACACACACACACACACACACACACATTTGTATACATGTATACTATAACAGTCGAGCATGTGCTCCAGTGGCGTCGTTAAATAAACCAAACTTTACTTTTGTGTCGATCTTGCTTGAGTCGATATATCACTTGTGTCGATATGACTGTCCGGTCCCGGCCAAAACGTGTATTAAATATCATGTTTTTATTTCTGTTGCGTCGATACGTTTGTGTCGATATATTTTCTGGTCCCAACGCAGACTTTATATAGAAAAATGTCTCTATGTATCGATATTAATATTATATTTTAAAATAAATAAAATATCTAAAAAGGTAGATATGAATGCACGATCAAGTCAAAGCCGTACCAATATTTGAGCATGTAACCAACCATCAAGAATTGCCCACAGTTGACTGTAACCACATGTGGGTTTTTTTTTACATATAGTCATGTAACATTTCACGTGTAAGTTGAACGAATGAAATTATCTAAACATTTGAACAAGGTACTGAGATGGTCTTAACGAACTCAACGTGATTGGGGCCTTTGAGAAATTGCGGGCCGGTGCAAATTAGATGTCCGTTTATTATACTCTGCAATTTGCACGAACTGCCAGAAAGACATCAGAAAAAGTGAGATTTTGGCAGCCTTCCCTCGTAGTGTGATGGATAAGTGTAGGAGTCTCTTAAGATTATTGTGGGTTCAAATCTCCATGTCAAAAAATATTTTAAAGTTTGAGTATCAACTTAATTATTTTTTTAAATCATAGACTTGTGGATCAGACACGTGAGTGAATTTTTGTTATTGTCTTACATTTTTGTTAGCATATTGAAGTAGGACGAGATGCGAACCATGTACCTACCAGCCTTATGTCCGATGCCTTAACCAAGAGACCAATGAGGCCGGTGTCCATGTGTAAACGATTTAGATATGCAGCTTTGATGCCACGAATCAATGCGCGACAAACATTATTCCTAGACTTTATGTTTTATATGGAATGTTTTACTTGTTCTTCTTCAAAACATTTTCTGTAACTGAATTTTATTATTATAGCTTTCTTATACATTTATCATGGGTTTTTTTTAAGAAAACAAACTTTAGATTGTTCTAACGTCCACAGTTCACAAATTATATAATTTAAAAAAAGATGATTAACTTTGTTCAGAACGTGCACAGCGGTACAATAGATTGATTAATGTATTTTTCATAGCATAATGATTTTCATTGGCTTAAATAAAAAATGTATGATACAATAAAAATATCTTATTTTTTAATATATGACTTCTTCTTTTTACATATTCCATTTAACGTTTGAGTCGATATTGTTTGTGGTCCCCACGATATCGATACAACGGTGCTCGACTATATATATAGATTCAGTTTCAATGATGTAACTTTGTTATACTCTAGTACTCTACCTCTCTCTCTCTCTCTCTCTCTCTCTCTCTCTCTCTCTCTCTCTCTCTCTCTCTCTGTGTGTGTGTGTGTCTCTCTCTCTCTGTCTGTCTGTCTGTCTGTCTCTCTCTCTCTCTCTCTCTCTCTCTCTCTCTCTCTCTCTCTCTCTCTCTCTCTCTCTCTCTCTCTCTCTCTCTCTCTCCACTAACATACATATATAAGCTGTGTCCTAAATAAGTCAATATGGTACTTTAAAAATGCCATTCCCAACTTCAGCGCTTGGTATTCGTTTAGATATTGATATTATTTTCTATACACCTCTCGTCACTGGTATAGATTACAACTTTGTTTAGCATAAATGAGTCACAGTTCAACTGAAATGTGTGTCATAAACGTCACATATGAAACATTTACAAAACATGTCACGAAGAATCTTGACTAGAAATACGTATTTGCTTATTTCATGTTGACGAAAATAGTTTTGCCATGGTGTTACTATCGTCAAGTAGATGACGATGCATATGGCCATTCACGTTGTAAAGCGTCAGGTCCTTAGTCAGCTGGTGTTGTGAGGGGGACAGGACATTTGTAATTAACATAAAATAGCTTTAACGAAAACATCGATAGATTCATTACCTAGAACAATTACAGCCGAGGACATGTCGCCAATTCCTCAACAACGTTTATACTATAAAAGTGTTTTACACAAGGCATTAGTGTAGACGTGGAGTGCCGCTAATTACTAACATTTAACAGTTAGACACACTCCCTAAATACTGTAGTCCCCCTTACCGAAACGTTGCACCTCCTACTTAGAAAAATTCTGTATCCGCCTCTTGGGCCTGTAAGCTTAACTGAACTGAATTTTTTAACTAACCATACCGAATCAGGTTTTGTCTTGATGCTTTTAGCATATCTCCTATGGAGAGTTTGTACCTCGATCGATGTACACGAACCTAGTTTGGATGCTAGACGCGTGAAACGTTGTCGGAAGTACGCCACCACTACACCAAAACATCGTGTACATATTGCCATAGGCGTACGGGCTCCTATTTTTGTAACGGGAAAGGCCGATTTTTGCCCAAATTAAACAAAATATCCCGAATCTGATAATAACATTTATTAATATCAGTATATATAGGGTTACAAACGAATCGCCACGTAAGTTTACATGGATTACAACTAATATTGTTTTGCCCGAATTTGAAGATATGCCACTGGACTCCCCCCCCCCCCCCCCCCCCCCCCCGCCCATGTTATACGCTTATGCATACTGCGGTATTTGATAACAAATATATGAAATAATTTCGTGCGAGGACGAATATCACCCGAACATTTTGTCTTCACCTTAAGAAGCAATTTGTATTAGTTTTCAACCAACATTTGGGAAACGCCTTCATATTTTGTTTTGTCTCCTTGGTATATCAAATCACCCAAACTTGTGTCAGAAGAAACATGGCACATATTGAGTATTTGACGGAAATCCAAGACAGGTACCGTTATTACATTTATGTTTATACAGACGGATAATGGAATAGGAATTATATGGCTTTTGCGACAGTTTCTCCATCATGCACATTTATTTCCGTGAGATTCCCGATTCGGCATCCATACTTAATGCTGCAATTAGGTAAATCATTAAAACTTAAAGGATTCATGTGCATTCAATTTAAAATATATTATTTTCAAGGATTCACTTTCGTTCTCTAAGCTTTACAATATATTCTTGAGCATCCTCCACAGTGTGAACATTGCCAGTGTACACTAACTATACGACACATTTTAGTGGAGATATTGTGGTCAAGATTAGCTTTCCTAAACAGTACCTGGCAGTGGTTTGTGGCTGAATACCCTCATTACTCTGTGATAGCTTCATTTGGACTATCGTTTGCAGAGATGTGATAATGCATATGATAATGGAGGATTTGTAATTGTCAAAAATAGCTATGGATTCTTATACACACTTTTAATATTTTATATTATCTAGGTGTATTTTAGTAGTTTAACATATTATCTAGGTATTTTTTTTAGTAGTTTAACACATAATAATTCAGTAGTTTAATCATCAATCTTCTAAAAAAACCACAACACATTTTGGTTTTGAAGTCATTGATATCAAGAAATCATCTGTATTAATCAGCCAACATCTGATTATAGAGGCAAAAACTAAACTAATAGTGTTATTTGGCTTTCACGTCAAAATCTAGAGACCAGTGCATGAAAAAAGTATACTATAATCTCTGGCTAAACCACAATACTAATAACGTTTCTTGCTAAAACTAAAACTAAAACTAACTAAATAAATAAATAAATGTATAGTGTGTGCAATGCCACATAAAATCATATTAATATACTCTTTTATTCTATAGGCAAAATCACGACTAATAATCTGGCTACAATTCAAAAGTTTATCTTCACAGAGTACATTCACAAGAATTCACCATGTTGAAAAATACAGTCAGTAGTGCTATACTATTTGTGTTCTTCATTCTGATCGTTTCTGTCTTACATGTCCACTAACCAAGGTTTGAAAGAACCTTTCTCTGCAGCGACAAACTAAAATAAAAACAGTCATAAAATAATATTATATTTGGTTTTGACCAAAAAAAAAAATCAAATATTAATTCTTCCCATCTCAAATTTGATAATACTACCAGAAACTGAGGTCGCACAACAGGAATAAGATAGTATAAATTTCATGTGATTAGAAACAAATGCAGCTTATAATAGAGCTCCACTATTTAGTTTTCAATTTTGTCAGCAATAGATAAGTCATTAATTTGTAAAGAACTACCGAATAGTAATTTGTTTAATCAAAAAGTGCACACGATATCGGTATTAGTTTGTGACGACTGCCCCAAAAATTAATGGTACCAAGTTTTCGAACTATTCGATCAAAACTGTAGGAGAAGATAGTCTTTTAAATGTTCAATGTTGAATTTCTATTTAACATTTTTAAAATTACAAAGACATACCCCCATTAGTTTATGGAGAGTTCCCCAGAGTGCCAGGTTTCAGAACAACTGGATCAAAACTGTACGAGAAGACAGACTTCAAAAGAAAAGTTAACGGATAGACGCTGGACAAATCGATATCAGAAAAGATCCACTGACGAAAGTCGAAGCAGAGATAAAAAGTGCTAAATGGTGTCTGGGAGGTCTTCTCGTATCAATCTCCCAACTCACTCGTACATTGTCGTACAACTGTCGTACTCATTGTCGCTTCTCGAGTGTTCTGGCCGTCCCAAAACAACTGCCGAATCATGGCGACATAGTACGATATAAGATGAGTAACGTACGACATGCTGCGACATAGCACGACATTTATGCCGAGATAGGGCGAGTTCAATACGACATCTCGACAACTATACGACAATGCGCGAGTTTTCTACAAGTTTCGTACGAGTTCGGGCGAGATTACATGAAAATGGCATATAAATAGGAGCCGCGTCGTTGTCCCTCATTCAGTTTCCATTCAGAATTCCAGAAAGCAACATCGCATTATACATTATTACTTTGACGATAATTATCATGGCTCCCAAGAAGGGCGAGGGCAAGGGTGCATTAAAGAAAAGTCCTGTGCAACTACCATATTTACACACCCTCCACCCTCCAGGGAGGAGTCTGATGTGGATGAGGAAGCTGCGGAGGATGATGCTATGGTCTGCCTTCTCCTGGTCCATGAGAGAATTCTGCGCAGTTGGATAACGGAGCCTCATCAGATTGTGAAGACTGCAGCAGGCCAGTACGATGTTTTTTTACTGTTAGTGGTTCTTGTCGCATGGTGGTCAGGAGGCACTGGAATCGATTGGCCAAAGTGCCAAAGCATTCCCCACAATTGTTCTCGCCCTGGAGAGACGGTAGTTGAAGATGCGCTCTTCCCGTGATAGGTTCCTCTTGGAAAAAGGCTTCATCATCCATGTCCGGAGCGCAAAAGCATTGTCACCCACGATGGAGTAGGGCATGTCCTGGTCATCATGTGGCAGTGGTTCAGGTGCTGGGAAGTTAATGTCACCGCTGGTAATGACATCCTTCAACTCCGAAGAGTTAAACACTTGGACATCTGATGCAGACCCATTTGCCCCAACATCTACTCACAGGAATTTATAGTCGGTATCAACAAGGCCTAGCATGACGATCGAGAAGAATCCCTTGTAGTTATGATGCAGGGATCCACTGTCTTTTGGACACTTGATGGCTATGGGTTTCCCATGTAGCGCTCCTAAGGCATGATGAAAGTTCCACCGAAATGAAAATTTCTGGGCAACGTCCAGCCATTCTTCCAGTGTGGTTGGAGTGGTTATCACTTCGTCTGCAAATTTATCAACGATGGCCTGACACACTTCCCGTACCGTGAGGGAGATTGTACATGCGGCTCTTGTAGCTTTCTCCTGTGGCCATGTGACTGAGGGTGATGGCCAGCTTCAATCCAGGTTTCAGGGCGTCTCTGTACCACGTGTCTTGTTTCAGCATCCTAGGAGTAAATCTCTGTTCCAGCTCTCTGAACATTTCAGGTGGGACTCTAAGGACGTTGGTGAAAGGATCATGATCTTCAACCTCAAGTTCATGCATCAGGCGATCATAGTGCCCAACGTTTTTCGCCTCATGATCCATGGCCTGACCCAAAATCTTCTAGGGGTTCTCCTCCTTCTACCCCGTCTCTGCTGGAGCAACTGTGCGAGGCCGAGGTCAATTTTAGCATCATCTTCCTCCAGTTCCAACAGTAGTTGAAGGCGTCTTTGTGAAGGTTGTAGGGTCATGATGTTTCCTTATCGGCAACCAACGAGACTATGACCATTAGTCAGTGGTGCACACCTATATATACCGAAAATTCTGCTGAACTCGTACAGAACTCGCATTTTATCGTACAAAGTCGAACGAATATCGTACTATATCGTAGTAAACTCGCATTAAGTCGTACGAATGTCGTACTAATGTCGCAATATATCGTACCACATCGTACAAACTCGTACCTACTCGTACAAATCTCTTACAAACTCGTACAAACACGTAATAATGTCGAACAACTATCGCAGGATTTTCGTACGAATGTCGTAGAAACTCCTACGAATTCGTAATAGTCTCGTACTATTTCGTCAAACATATCTTAGAGATATCGTGGTACCCTCGTGTTAATATTTTGACCAAAACTTCGGCTGACAACGCGTGGCCATCCGCGGCGATTTATGGCGAGTTTATGTCGCTGTATATCGCCGCATGTCGTAGGGAAACTCGGGACAGTGTGACACCCCCTTTATGGGAGACGTACTGGGCCCGTGCGATGCTGTCTACGACGTGTCTATGGGCTTACGGCCAGTACAAATTTCTACGACACATCGGGAACATTTATCTCCGCGCTAAAAGCTTCCGATGCGCCCTACGGCGAGGTCTTAAACCCATACCAACTCAAATAATAATAATAATAATATTTTCTTTTTAAAGTGATTCATTTTTTTAATGATCTAGTACATGTTATGGCTAATTTTTTAATTTCTTAAAAGCAAATATTGGCAAACCATGAAATATCCCCAAAGTGATTAATCATCACCCCTAGCCCCGAATACTCGATGCCACACCTGCTGATATAATTATTTTAATGTATTTGATTTTAATTACCGTCAATTTTTAACTGTGCTGCACAATCAATCCACAGTGAACGATTTGCATCCAGTTTGCTGTACTTTGGGTCACTTTTGTCATATAATGGAGTTCTCTGCTGAAAATACTCGGGAAAATTCTATTCTGTGCGTGTCCGTGCGAGTGTTTGTGAGTGTTTGCGCGTACGTTCATAGTTGGTGGAAACAGCATATCAGCAATGTAATTGCTTTCTTCGAGTTTTCACATGCACTCAATTTTCTGTCGGGGCGGGACGTAGCCCAGTTGTAAAGCGTTCGCTTGATGCGCGGTCGGCCTGGGATCGATCTCCGTCAGTGGACCCATTGGGCTATTTTTCGTTCCAGCCAGTGCACCACGACTGGTACATCAAAGGCCGTGCTATTCTGTCTATGGGATGGTGCATATAAAAGATCTCTTGCTGTTAACGAAAGGAGTAACCATATGTCCGACGCCATATAACCGTAAATAAAATGTGTTGAGTGCGTAAAACATTTCCTTCCTTCCTACTATTATCAGGTTTTTTTTATGTTCCATAGTTCTATGTGTGTGCGAGTGTTTGCGCGTATGTTCATAGTTGGTGGAAACAGCATATCAGCAATGTAATTGCTTTGTACGAGTTTTCACATGCAATCAAGTTTCTGTCGGAATTCGTGCGGGTTTGGTGGAAACCCAGCCTAGGTCTTAAATCCATACCAACTCAAATAACTTTTAAAAAACCCAACAAACCAAATTCAGTGTAAATAAAGTTTCGTTACAAATTATCTTCAAATTGCACAGGTTAAATCGTATTTTACAATACAGGTATGAAGACAACTGAGTGGCGGGATTTAAAGAAAGAAATGTTTTATTTAACGACGCACTCAACACATTTTATTTACGGTTATATGGCGTCAGACATATGGTTAAGGACCACACAGATTTTGAGAGGAAACCCGCTGTCGCCACTACATGGGCTACTCTTTCCGATTAACAGCAAGGGATCTTTTATTTGCGCTTCCCACAGGCAGGATAGCACAAACCATGGCCTTTGTTGAACCAGTTATGGATCACTGGTCGGTGCAAGTGGTTTACACCTACCCATTGAGCCTTGCGGAGTACTCACTGAGGGTTTGGAGTCGGTATCTGGATTAAAAATCCCATGCCTCGACTGGGATCCGAACCCAGTACCTACCAGCCTGTAGACCGATGGCCTAACCACGACGCCACCGAGGCCGGTGGCGGGATTTAGTTCAGTCGGTTGAGTGCTCGCCTGAAGTGCTTGCGTCGCAGGATCGAACCACCTCAGTGAATCCATCAAACTGATCGTTGTTTTTTCTTGTTCCAACCCGTGCACCACAACTGGACAAAGGCTGTGGTGTGTGCTTTCCCGTCTGTGGGAAAGTGCATATAAACGATTCCTTGCTGCTAATGGAAAAATGTAGCTGAACCGGCCTCGGTGACCTAGTGGTTAAGCCATCGGACTACAGGCTGGTAGGTACAGGGTTCGCAGCCCGGTACCGGCTCCAACCCAGAGCGAGTTCTTAAGGGCTCAATGGGTAGGTGTAAGACCACTACACCCTCTTCTCTCTCACTAACCACTAACCAACTAACAACTAACCCACTGTCCTGGACAGACAGCCAAGATAGCTGAGGTGTGTGCCCAGGACAGCGTGCTTGAACCTTAATTGGATATAAGCACGAAAATAAGTTGAAATGAAAATGAATGTAGCTGGTTTCATCTGATGACAGTGCGAGAATTACCAAATATTTGACATGCAATAGCCGATGATTAATTAATCAATGTGCTCTAGTTGTGTCGTTAAACAAAACAAACTTTAACTTGTGAAGGCTACTGATGGAACAGCCAACGCAAAGCATGCATGGTTCTACATTTAGTCTCTGTGTACCGCGTTACCGATTAATCCGATAAGAACGTAAAGCATGCATGGTTCTACATTTAGTCTCTGTGTACCGCGTTACCGATTAATCCGATAACAACGCAAAGCATGCATGGTTCTACATTTAGTCTCTGTGTACCGCGTTACCGATTAATCCGATAACAACGCAAAGCATGCATGGTTCTACATTTAGTCTCTGTGTACCGCGTTACCGATTAATCTGATACCAACGCAAAGCATGCATGGTTCTACATTTAGTCTCTGTGTACCGCGTTACCGATTAATCCGATAACAACGCAAAGCATGCATGGTTCTACATTTAGTCTCTGTGTACCGCGTTACCGATTAATCCGATAACAATGCAGCTAAGGCTGTTGTAGCATTTTGTCTTCACATCTGTAGTAAAAAAGAGATTAAAGGGACATTCCTGAGTTTGCTGCAATTTTTAAGATGTTATCGACTAACAGAGACATTTTAACGATTGTAATTACGTATGAAATATATGTTTCTGCATAAAATATTAGTGGCTGTATATTAAACGTGTTTCTGATCGTTCTAATATTTGTACTAGGTTAAATTTCATTTTATTTCCTAAAATATTTTTTTTTCGTACGTATGAAATTATTTGAAGACAAAATCCAGTTTGGGCTTCTTACAAATATTAAGACGACTAGAAACGCATCGAATATACAGACACTGATATTCTAAACAAGAAAATATATTTAATATGTAAGTTTAATCGTACAAATATTTTGCTAGTCGGAAACATCTTACAATGAATGAATGAATGAATGAATGAATGAATGAATGTTTAACGACACCCCAGCTCGAAAAACACATCGGCTATTGGGTGTCTAACTACCGTAAGACACATCTTACAATGCAGAAAACTCAGGAATGTCCCTTTAATCTATATAATTTGATGGTAATTTGTTAAGAAACTCTTTTATTTACTTAGAAAAGTTTAGCAAAAAACGTTTTAGATCTGGTATGGGTTCAAACCTCAGTAATATGTTTTAATATAAGTGTTAACATTATTCATGATAAGAGTTACATGCCAAATTATTTGTTCTGGGTTTTTTTTTCCCCCACGCAAACAGGTTATACACGAACACCCAGCAGCTCTCCGCGGTCAGTAAACATGACACAGATTTACTGAGGCAAGCCGGGTCAAGGTCACATATGCACACTGCCAGGTAGCATTGCGAGTAGGGCAGCTGGATCGCGAACACATATGCTACTATTGTTGACCGATATCTACTGAAAGGGGATACTGATCTGTAAACGTAAACATCATTCCTGATATATTGCCAGGACTGTAAGATACTTCGATATTTACATACTTTTCACAGATTAAAATTGTCTTCCAAGTGAAAATAGAATAACTTGTTATGGAACCTTTAACTCAGTTGGTGTTTTTCGTCAACGGCCAGAAAGTAAGTTCATTGTTTCTACAACGTCTTATACTTGTACGACTAGATGTATTTGTGTGTCATTAGCACAGGCTTAAGACTTACTATCCAGAGGCCCCGTTCCACGTAGCGATCTTAGCGCTAAGATTACCTTAAGTGCATATGTTATCTGTGCAGTTACGGTGATCTTAGGGCTAAGATCGCTTCGTGGAACGGGGCCCAAGTATATAACCTGCTATGTTGTGATGACGTGCACAAAAGTCATAATAAAACCTATTATGACATCCACTGTTACTTTAATTAACTAAGACCCAGGAAAATAATGTTATGGGTGTGGGTTCAGTCTAAATAAATGTTCAGCTGTGACTATTGTTTTAACTGACTACAAATAAAATAAATAAAAATGTGCAGTATATAGCTACTCCGTGAGAGAACCCTCAAGTATATATCACTGTAAGCGTATCATTTGTATCACTGGCGGTTGAAAGGGGGGGGGGGGGGGGGGGGGGGGCAAAAGGGCACTTTTCAGATATTTTGCTTTATATTTATTTTATAATAGTGTAAAAGTGTGTAAATATAAGTTTGCCCCCCCCCCCCCCCCCACACACACGTTTTGGAACCTTCCTACGCCACTGTGTATGTTGCTGAAGATGCATTCTAAACTAACTGAAAAATATCGAATATCAGGTTTCTACCTTTTGATATCGTGGTTATTTGGCGAGGTTTAGATAACGGTGTAACACCGTTATCGAACCGAGCCAAATAACCACGATATCAAAACGTATTAACCTGATATTTTTGTTTTATCATCCAACCCCTTTCAATCACCCAATAGCCGATGATTAATAAGTCAATGTGCTCTAGTGGTGTTATTAAACAAAACCAATGCCTTTCGCGTTATATTTTTGTAATATATTAACTATTAGTTTTATCGTGTAGAAACTACAACCGGTTGTCTGACAATAGCAGGTACACGAAAGCATTTTGGGAATGGCGTAGCCAGCTAAAAAGTTATGTGTTTCCACATTTAAATAAAATACTTTATGTTTCAAAGCCTGTTGTGTCACAACATTACACTTTTTGTACCTTTTTCTGTGAAAATAAACTCAAATGTATGTGAGACCCGAAGACGATCTACACCGCTGGCTGCTAGTGACGTCAGCCGTTGTTCCAATGTACACATTCTTTGCAGGAAGCTACTTGCTTTTTTATTTTAAAATGTTTAATTCAAAATGTTGCCTAGTTTCGAATGGGAGTGAATAATGGAGAATTGAAAAATAAGAGATAATTTCACGTTACAGGAAGTGTAAATGATATATTTATTTATGCATTTCAACGATTATTGCTGTAAATGAAAGTTTGAAAAATGCGAAAACGACCTACCTGAAAATTGAGCAAACATGTGTCATGTGCACATCTCATTTCCTAGTGACCTGATAACACTTCGAATTATCAGGTAAGGTTTATTAGGTCACAGGAAGTATGGATGCACAAAAAAGTATATATACATATATATATATATATATATATATATATATATATATATATATATATATATATATATATATATATATATATATATATGTGTGTGTATGTATGTATGTATGTATACTGAGAGGCGAACAATGATCTAAGTGCACGAGGTATATATATATATATATATATATATATATATATATATATATATATATATGTATACTGAGAGGCGAACAATGACCTAAGTGCACGAGGTATATATATATATATATATATATATATATATATATATATATATATATATATATGTATGTATGTATACTGAGAGGCGAACAATGACCTAAGTGCACGAGGTACACGAAGAGTGTCCTATGTAAACTGACATATTTCTGTTGATGTCGGACTAGCTGAAAACGGCTGATGTTATCTATTACTGAGCCATGTCCAGGAAATTCATAGGACCTTAACTGGTACACACATTCGGTTGATGTTTGTATAACTAAACAATCTCGTAGCAACGATATCCGGAGTGGGGTAGCATAGCGTCACTGCTCTAGCGACTTGATTTCTTATCCGAAGGGGCGAGCCGTAGTCCAGTGGTATAGCGCTCGGTATAGGATCGATCCCCGTCGGTGTGCCCAGTGGGCTATTTCTCGTTCCAGCTAGTGCACCACGACTGATATATCAAATGCCGTAGTACATGTTATCCTGTATGTGGGATGTTGCACATAAAAGATCTCTTGCTACTAATGAAAAAATATAGCGGGTTTCCTCTCTAAGACTATATGTCAGAATTACTAAATGATTCACATCCAATAGTCAATGCCTAATAAATCAATGTGCTCTAGTGGTGCGGGATGACCAGGCAAGGCTTTTGGACTGGTATGCATATTCAACGACATTTAATACACATCATGGCTTAATATCAAGTATTAAGCAATAGTGGCACTGTAATGAGACCGACATAATGGAGCAACCCCCCCCCCCCCCAAAAAAAAAAAAAAAAAAACCCACCCAATCTAATAATAATAATAAAAAAAGGGGGGAAAAAAGAAGAAAAAAGGAAGGAAAAAATATTTAACTGGCCAAATATTCGTGTTTCTGTCTTACTGTCAGACTACTCTAAGAACATGTGCCCTAAGAACCTTGATTTAGGATCCTGCACATCAGGTGGTGTGAACACCGTCAGTGTACACTGGTAGTACACCGCATTTGGTGGAGTGGAATCATTTTAAGCAGACGGGAATATATATATATATTTGATATAAATGTGTGGGAATCATTTTAATTCCATCCCGGGCGGGAGTTAGCTCAGTCGGTTGAGTGCTCGCTTGAGGTGCTTACGTCGTAGGATCGAACCACCGCGGTGGATCCATTCAACTGATTGGGGTTTTTCTTGTTCTAACCAGTGCACCGCAACTCAGAGGCCGTGGCATGTGCTTTCCTGTCTGTGGGAAAGTGTATATAAAAGTTCTCTTTCTACTAATGGAAAAATGTAGCGGTTTCTTCTCTAAGTCTTTGTCAGAGTTATCAAAAGTTTGACATCCAGTAGCCGATGATTGATTAATCAATGTGCTCTAGTGGTGTCGTTAAACAAAAACACATTTTACTTTTAAAAATTCCATCCTGAACTTGGTCGAAAATTTCTCCGTTAAGTTTTTCTACCTGCAATATATATGACCCTATGTTTTATTTTAACTTTTGAATTTGTGTATTGATTTTGCAATCATTTCGTTTATAAATTTACTTGTGTTTGACACCCAACATCCTTAAACATTCATTCGTTCATTCATTCTAGATTGAGGAAAATAATGCTGACCCGGAAGAGACGCTGCTGCAATATTTACGCAACCGCCGTATCTTTTTGTTATTCTTAGGCTACCAGTATGTTCATTGTAGGGGAGGGTTTCGGGCATCGAAACCGTTCCCTGCTCAAGCACATTGTGACTCTCATATAAACTGCTCTGAAAGCAAATTCAGACCCTCATATAAACGTCGGTCGCCACAGTCTAGACCCCCCCCCCCCCCCCCCCCCATTCCGCTTCCAGATGGAGAAAGCACTGTGTTTGAGTGCTTGTAAACTGACTAGCACGTTATGCGGGAAAAACACACATACTCAGCAATGTTCTTTCCACCTAGTACTGCACAGCCCATAGATCATGTTTATATGTGAGGATAATAATAAACCTGGGTGCTGGGGCGGACCCAGGATTTTGTAATTGTGCTGGGGCAGACCCAGGATTTTGTAATTGTGCAAGGGCAGACCCAGGATTTTGTAATTGTGCTGGGGACGGACCCAGGATTTTGTAATCGTGCTGGGGCAGACCCAGGATTTTGTAATCGTGCAAGGGCAGACCCAGGATTTTGTAATTGTGCAAGGGCAGACCCAGGATTTTGTAATTGTGCTGGGGCGAACCCAGGATTTTGTAATTGTGCTGGGGCGAACCCAGGATTTTGTAATTGTGCAAGGGCAGACCCAGGATTTTGTAATTGTGCAAGGGCAGACCCAGGATTTTGTAATTGTGCTGGGGCGGACCCAGGATTTTGTAATTGTGCAAGGGCGAACCCACGATTTTGTAATTGTGCAAGGGCGGACCCAGGATTTTGTAATTGTGCAAGGGCAGACCCAGGATTTTGTAATTGTGCAAGGGCGAACCCAGGCTTTTGTAATTGTGCAAGGGCAGACCCAGGATTTTTTAATTGTGCTGGGGCGGACCCAGGATTTTCTAATTGTGCAAGGGCGAACCCAGGATTTTGTAATTGTGCTGGGGCAGACCCAGGATTTTGTAATTGTGCAAGGGCAGACCCAGGATTTTGTAATTGTGCTGGGGCGGACCCAGGATTTTGTAATTGTGCAAGGGCGAACCCACGATTTTGTAATTGTGCTGGGGCAGACCCAGGATTTTGTAATTGTGCAAGGGCAGACCCAGGATTTTGTAATTGTGCTGGGGCGGACCCAGGATTTTGTAATTGTGCAAGGGCGAACCCACGATTTTGTAATTGTGCAAGGGCAGACCCAGGATTTTGTAAGAGGGTGTAGTGACGGACTCAGGATTTTGTAAGCGGTGGGCATAAAATGCTAAAAAGGACAGTTTGAGCTTTTTGTAAGCAAACGAGCCTAGCTCCTAATGGAATTAAAACCTGTATTAGCAGTCTTCATGTTTTCATTCCAGGTATTATTGTTTTAAATTACATGTAATGCGTAGAAAACATGGTTGAGTATAATTTTTATTATAACATTTGCTCTTGAATTTTATCAGCTTTATTATCTGCTTTTCACACGAACTGGCGTTCAGTTTTTAAATCAAACTGCCAGTCGTTATATTCTACATTAGGATCAGGAATAATATTATTTGATATGCAAATATAATCACTGTAACGAAAAATCGGTTACCTAAATGGAAATTACGTGAACTGAGTTCCCCAAGATTTAAAAATATTGTTCCCTGCTTTCATTTTTGTAATATATTAATAGTGAAGTGGAGGGGGACATAGTTTCATCAGTTGTATTGGCTCTATGGTCCATGATTATCATGATTATCATCATCATTATCATCATCATCATCATCATAAACATTTATTATTTCTTTCGATAATTGAAATGACATAAACCTTGACACATCTCAGTTCATCTGACTGGTTCGAAGCTCGGGTGCGGAGAAGGAGGATGTGGCGCCTGCACGGTGATGGTATCCAGATATGACCAACACAGAGACCAGATTATGTATCCTTTATAATGAAATTAGTGTACATTGAACAAGCGTTTAGAAACAAATTACTGCAGTAATAAGACCTATTTAAAACACTGACTGTAGAACATGGACGTGTGGTAGACAATAGAAGTGAAGACATTATTGAAAAATATATGTACATTTTAAAAGTTTAGAATTATGTATGTTTTTCTAAACAAGAAAGTCACCTATCAGTTAATGCTTGTCTGGCACCGATCTGTTCTCTACACGGCATGGCGGTCACCACGGTGGAGGGGATTGGTAGCACCAAGACCAGGCTACATCCAGTTCAGGTATGCTTGCTGTGGTATGAATGTATTTTTATTTAATTCCCTTCCTGAAGTATGATAACTATACAGAAAACCTCTTCTATAATAATGAAGACATAAATTGACACATTTCATCGCTTGGATCACATTTTGTACGAAGCAATTTGGCATTATCCCGCTTCTTTTATCAGTGGATTGCATTTCTCTCAACGTTATATGTAATAGCCATCTTTAGCTATTGTATACATTTATAGTCACAGAAGTTTGGTTGAATAGCGGTATCTCATTTCTCGAGATGGAAATTGAAATTTAGGATTTGTTATCTGTTCTAAAATATTTTTCTTTCCAACCCTAAGAGGACAAAAATAAATGTCGACACGTATACAACAAAATGTTTCTTTAAAATTGTATTTTTAAAGACTAAAACATGTATGGCTAACACAAATTATCATCAGATCCATGCTGGGAATCTAAACAGGAAAGCTCAGATGGTAATTTCCAAGTGTGATATCTGAGATTGAATATATGCATTGTAATACATTGTTCTTGGTGTGTTTTAGGAACAACTGGCCAATGCTCATGGTACTCAGTGTGGATTCTGTACCCCGGGAATCGTCATGTCCATGTACACCCTTCTGAGAAACAATCCCAGACCTACACAGAAAGAGATGGAGTCGTACTTCGATGGTGCATATCATGATTATTTTATAATAAGTTATATGTGGTTTTTGTTTCTATCTATTTGTGTCAGTGTGAGTAAATGCATTGCATGTAGACAGGCAGGTTAAATATGTCTGTATTTATCATCTCTCTTGTCTGAACCACATACATCTGATAATCTGTGTTAAGATATATATTTTGGTGCATCGACTTGAGGTGTGATACGAGTAGTTTCTATTCCCACAGTGTTGGGTTATCTTCAGCCTGAAATGGTAGATCACAGGCTTCACTATGACATTGTCTTTGCTGGTCTGACTAAGGTATCCTATTCTTTATCCTGGCCTGGCGGTTAAAGCTAATGATTTTCAATCCCAGAATAAGCTTATATATTTCGTCCAGATTGCATCAACGTGTCAGTAGGGTTGGGGTAACTTGAATGGTTTTCTTAAATGTTGAGTATGCATAGCTTTTTATGGCCATTGTGCCTGTAGAATGAGAATCTGGTGGAATATTTGCCGTAGCAGGGTGTTTGATATCGGTTAATAGTACACATTCACAATGGCTGCCACAAAATACACTGTTTGTAATGTTAGGTTTATGTTTAATATACTGGTACTGTGTGTTGTAATATATTATTTCATATCGTGTTTAGGGTGCTGATCTCAAATATGATGTCCAAAATGTGACCTGATGTATGGGTATTAATATTTACTGGCAAGGTTATCTGTTGCTGTCTATAGAATCATATTAATTTTGACTAATATGTTGTATCCAGTCTTTCAAGGTGGCAGCTAGATGCCATATATAAAGAATTGTTGTAGTTCTTAATGCAGTTCTCGGAGATACCATCCAGTACCTCGTTGCACGTTTATCAATATCCAGTTGAACTTGTATTTATTACAGAGTAAATGAGTATAAAACCCCAAAATAGAAACGTGAAAAAGATTTCAAGTTGTAACATTGTATAAAAAGGAATGGGAAAGTGAAAGCCACTGTCAAAGTGTCTGATTGAAGTATACTAATATGGACAATTATATACTTATGTAACAAACTAAACAAAGGACTGAATTTATAACTGTAGGTATCGGTGAATAATGTAGTAGCTGAATATTTTTGTAGTGAGTAGATAAACAGAAATATACTAGTCAAATCTTTAAAATACACCCCAGAATCTGCAAGACACTCGATTGTATTGTTCTAACTTGCACTAAAATGAACATCTTAAGATATGATTGCATTCAACTCATGATAATATTAATGAGATGCTTATAAACGAATTTGCTTCTTGTGAACTTATTTTCATATCTTATATCCAATTATGGTTCAAGCACGCTGTCCTGGGCACACATCAGCTATCTGAGTTATCTTTCCAGAACAGTGGGTTAGTGGTTAGTGAGAGAGAAGAGGGTGTAGTTAAAACTCGCTCTGGGTCGGAGCCAGTATCGGGCAGCGGACCCTGTACCTACCAGTGTTATATCCGATGACTTAATCACGACACCATCTCACTGTTTGCTCTTGACGGAACCTTTTAGGTTTTTTTCTCTCATTGGTTTTTGTTTCGTTTCACCTGAGCTTGATAATGCAGTGTAGCTTTAATGGGCCATGCCCTGTCTCTCTTTGATACTCGTTGTGTTTTTTGCTCTTATACCATCTATAGGCATTCAGTTTCATGCTATCATTACCTTCTTACACCATTTTTTGCTTTAAGATATTTCTCTTCAGAGCCTTTCTTCAAGAGATATGGGCAGGACGTAGCCCAGTGATAAAGCGCTCGCTCGATGCGCGGTCGGTCTGGAATCGATCACCGTCGGTGGGCCTATTGGGCCATTTCTCGTTCCAGCCAGTGCACGATGACTGGCATATCAAAGGCCGTGGTATGTACTACCCTGTCTGCGGGATGGTGCATATAAAAGATCCCTTGCTGCTAATCGAAAAAGAGTAGCCCATGAAGTGGCGACAGCGGGTTTCCTCTCTCAATATCTGTATGGTCCTTAACCATGTGTCTGACGCCATATAACCGTAAATAAAATGTGTTGAGTGTGTCGTTAAATAAAACATTTCCTTTTCCTATCAGGGTATACACCATTGTATATGTCCATTCATTATAAAATGTCTTAGCTTTTAGATTATTTAAAGTATCTGACATTATAGTTTTCGTTTCTTTATTTGATTTCTCGCATAAATATATCACAATTTTCATTACTTCGAGAATAGCCTCATTTTGTAGTTTGTTAGGGACTTTGAATATACATTCTTATGTCATTTCTGTTCAAACATTTTCCCGTTTGCAATTCTTTATCAATTTACTATATAAAAAATAAGTATAGGACAGAAACAATGAAATCTTCAACCAATTTGTACACCTAGAATCTCGAATCTTTCACCTGGAAGAAAGGATACAACATACTATTAGTCAATATTAATATGATTCTATAAAAAATCATTGATTACAGGTCACTTTGACAGTACATTCTGACACCTATATTTCAGCAACCCGAAGAACATAAGATATCATACATTAGAAGCTACACTACATTGAAAATGCATATAATGTTGTGAAAAATATACTTTTTGGCCGCCATTTTGATTTTTTGTCAATTACCGATATCAAGCATTGTAATAGGTAAAACAGTCCATCAGATTTGGATTCTATAGACAAAATGACTATGGAAACAACTCTGCTAAAAAAAAAAACAAAAAAAAAACAAAAAAACAGGGAGTCCTAGTTCGCCCACCCCTAATGTCAGTCAAATTTAAATTTATATTAACTTTTTTTCTCCATGTGATCCAAATCAGTATAGTGCCTAAAACAGAATCCACTAAACTTTGGTTAGCTTTTCTACTGAATCTATAATTGTTTCATCATCGTTGTGCTGGGGTAACAGCATCAAAGTGGTTTTTATTGAAAGTAGCAAATTTTACACATACCAAGAATCTTTTAAAAGTTATATAATTATTGAAGCATCTGTGATAGGAATGTACAAATCTACATGTATATTGTTCGGTGCGGTGTTTTCAGGTTTAGATATTTTGTTTGTGATACATTGTATTGATAGTTTAGTGCTACACTGTTGTTGTTTTGTGTTATTTGGTATTTTGTAAAAAAAAAAATTGTATGCCACAGCTCTTCCATACATTGTTTTGCTGGGTCTGACCATAACATTTTATTTGATGTTGGTGTCATTTGTTATCGATGTGACTGTGTTTTATTAATATTTTAATATATTTTGTATTTATAATTTGTGTTTGACACCCTATATCCGATATAGTTTTAGTGTTGTAATGTTGTTAAAATTGATTAATTCTATAATTTGTTTTACAGGAAATCTTTGTAGGTGTACAGGTTACAGACCTATACTACAAGGATTCCAATCTTTCACAAAGGTTTATCTAGTTTATATAATTTGACAAAACATGCACCTATCTATATATATCACCTTATGGTTTCACCTTGGCTTGTCACCTCACAGTTTAACAAATACATATCTAGCATTATCTAACAAACATGATTATTGTAAACTAATTCAGTGTACGTTTAACTGCAATTTGTATAAATACTGCATGTTCATTTCCTGCGATCGCGATCTCAGTGCGTGCTCTCGACCATAGCTACAAAATTAACAAAGACAAAGGAAATAACGAAACTGCAGTTAGGTATTCATTGATGCAAACAACTATTGTTTTTCTACACATTTACATCAAGATTTACTTCCATGTAATCGTATTGTTCATGTCCGCAACGATGTCTCTTGACACGTGGGTGTCAGCTGACTCTGAAGCGTGACGTATATTACGCCGAGCTTTCCTCAGTTCAGCCAACGAACGTTCTTCCTAACGTTCGCGAACTATTTGATTGGTGTCCGTAGTGTCCATTTGGTTTAACGTGAAGCGCACACACCAGTGTAGCGAACGTTTTGTTTTCGCTCGGTCTGGCTGAACTCAGCCCTTGGGATAGCCGACATGTCTTTCGGCCCTAAACTGGCATGTGTATTCAAATTGACAAGCAGTGTCGGTTTGGTTCAAAGACTTTACAAAATTAAAATAATGGTGACATCTTTTACTCAAGAATTTCACCTTCAGAGATGTTTATTCAATTAATAGGTATTTTCTTTGATTTGTCTTGATGCGTAATTCCCAAGCATACATACACTATTACAACAAGCAGTTATCTGTACCACGTGACCAGCACAGGCCCGCCGACAATTAAAACGGTGCGATCAATGGACCTCAAAGTGAACATCTAAAGAATTGCAGAGATACCAAATGGAAGTGTGATAATGTGTGGTGAATGACGTTACGGATCACAGCTCCATTGTTTTGTATACATGTTACAAATTAAGCCGACACGGTCCTGCAGTTAAGGCGCTTACCAGACATGAAGGCGCTTACTTGGCTGGCTAAGGGAGCACGGGCCGTGTCGGCTTATCGCTCTAGGGAAACCCCTGGTTTGCATATTTCTCGTTGGAATGAATGTATTTTAACCGTATAAATAATATTTAACCTTAAAAATATGTATTGTTTGTTATAAACTAATTAAAATTTATTTAAAAATAAAATAGAAATGTATTTACATGCATAATACATGCATTAAATATACTTTAAATTATTTCAGGATGCTTGTCCAATGGGCGTGAACTGCTGTATGAACAAGAACAATGGCAGTGAGGTAAGTGTACATGAACACAGTGGGCCTGGAAGAATTAAAACGCACAATGACGATTAACAATCGCTTACAAGGTCTAATATTTTGTATATTCTAAATTACTGTTAATGAAATAAAAATTGTTGTTTTCTTAATCAAATAATTTATATGTTAATGGCTGGCGTTGGTGAACAGCCTATGTCTAAGATCTGTCCATATAGTTTTCATTCTTTTTTCCCCCAACAAAACAGCATGACAGAAACATCCAAGTGAACCGTTTGTGCACTTCTGCTATTTTAGGCATTGTTACTATTGTATTATATATTATTTACCATTAGATGCTCAAATGATCACGTTTGACAAATATGATAGTATGCATTTGCTTTTGGTTGTCCTGAGTGTTGTAATATTTTACAATACATTTTATGCCAATGTTACAGAAAGGTACGTATCGCGAGGAACTAGGGTCAGACAATTTTTATACATTAGGGTAAAATCAAAATACTACTGCATGTATACTATATGATTGGTTGTGTGTGATTTCATGGCATATCAAACTCGTAATAACATTTTTATATGTTTTTAAAGACTGATTTCTAATATACATGTTATCTTACAAATGTGTGTAGTACTCTATTTGTTACATATCTTAAAAAGAAAACAGCATGACCCATCCACACTCATATTATTTATTGTACACTAATATAACTATATTGCTATTTTCCAAATATGTAATCACACATTTGAGATATGTTTGTAAAGCAACAAACAATTCTGCACAAGTTAACCATTATATTTACAGTCACAAATCAATATATCTGTTCCTTACAATTAAACTGTGGTATTAACATACAATCAAATTAAATGAATTTTGGTGATGCCAACATGTTTAGTTGTTTCATTGCATGTGTTGTATATGTTTCTAATAATGTATCTTGCAGCAGGCAACAAATAACACAGATGGAATGGTGAATGGTGTAGCTAATGGAGATGCTGAAACTCGTCTGCTGTATGATCCATCACAGGAACCAATTTTCCCTCCCGAACTGAAGGTTTGTCTGTACAGAATACCCTGCTATAGTGTGTGTAATATTGATCAGATAGTGTTCAATCTTCAGTGGTGATACACCTGCACATATGATTAGAGCAACACCTGTTGAGTTCTCTGATTTAAGAAAACAACGTAAAGTGATCACACATGCCCCCTCCAAGAACACCCGACAACAACAACCTCCAACATTAAAAATACAACACAGATGACCATTTTGCGTTTTGAACATCTTGTTCAAATTAGAATAAAATCTTGTCAGTACCAAAATGAAGATCATTTGCCAAGATTCCCTGTGTATAGACAGGATGACATTGAATATATATATATATATATATATATATATATATATATATATATATATATATATATATATATAGTAATATATTTGTTATCACTATTGGACATAAAGTGCTCAACACAATGTTAGTGGAGCAGGTACACTAAATTTTTAGTATTCACTAATAACTCATTACTCGGAGTTTCAGGCTCCTCGCCTTCATCAGATGAGTGTTTATAATTGTGACAGTTAAGGTGACGTCACGCTGTGTGTACGCGGCGGTGCGCTCCTGACGTCATGGCACGTCAGTCGTGAGACTCTCGGCTTGTTGCTGTGGCGGCATTTTGATATGAGTTCTGTCCTTTTGTTGAGTAGCTTGTCTCCTTTTTCAAATAGTATTGAGAGCTTCTCCTCGATGCACAGGTTGCATTGTCCCGAGCTGCGTTTCCGTGTGTCCGATTTCCTGACGATTTCCCAATTGATGTGATAGGCGGGTTTTTTTTTCGTTTGAGTTCCCAGATGTATTTTGACAGTTCTGTCTCTTTTTCATAGCGTTCATATTTGAAAGATTTAGTGTGGTTGTTAAACCTCTCCTTGAATGTACCTCCAGCAAGACCTATGTATGATCTGACAGTCTTACCAGATGCCACGTTTGCCCGGTATACGAGGGAGCTAGTTTGGCAGTTGCCGTTCAGGGGGCATTCGTTCTTCTGTCTGCAGTTACAAGACTTTTTTTGTGCGGGATCGGTTGAGCTCTGGGTGATTTTCGTGTTGTGGCTTTTGATTATTGCTCCGAAGTTTTTCATGCAGCTGTAGCTGATTTTCAGGTTGTTTCTGTTGAACAATGTGTGGTACTTGTGATTATTTGGGAAATGCTTGGATATCAATTTGATGAACACGCTACCGACGTTTAGCACCCTTCGAAAAGGACATGCTACACATGGTTGAGACCATACAGTTCAAGAATGCATATGACCAGTTCCAGAACACCATGAAAGAGGACATAAGGCATATAAACAACTCCAAAAAAGTGTTTGTACCTGCAGACAAGACTAGAAACTTCTACAAGTTAGAAGTGGACACTGCTAAAATGCTAACAGAAAACATTACAACGAAGTACAAACATGCAGACGACCAAACAATCGAAGATATCAACACAGAGTTCGAGTACGTCAGCAATGCCCTAGGAATACGTGACAGAATAGACAAGATGGCAGAGACCCGAGCATTCATCACCTTGAAAGATCATAAGGACAATTTTGCCACTAATCCAAGTTGCAGACTCATCAATCCAGCAAAAAGCGAAATCGGTAGGATCAGCAAAATTATGTTAGACCGAATAAACAGTGAAACACGACTCAAGACGCAAATGAACCAATGGAGAAACACTCCCGCTGTACTTGAATGGTTCTCAGCTCTGCATGATAAAAAAAGAACTATCCTTCCTCGTATTCGACATTGTGGACTTCTACCCTTCCATAACACCTGAACTACTCGACAAGGCATTGAAATGGGCGAAGAAATATACAGTCATCCCAGATATAGAATACACAACTATCATGCATGCAAGAAAATCACTACTTTTTGACAACAAAGAACAGCCATGGGTGAAAAATTACACTCCCAATGCATTCGACGTCACCATGGGCGGATATGATGGAGCGGAAGTGTGCGAACTAGTAGGACTCCTCATCCTACACACAATTCAAACAAATACCTCCAACATGAACGTCGGACTGTACAGAGATGACGGTCTAGCAGTTCTACGCAGAAGTTCAGGAAGCCAAGCAGACAGAATGAGGAAAATGCTCATCAAAAATATTCAAAGATCTTGGCCTAAAGATCACCATCCAGACCAACCTGAAAAATAGTCAACTATCTGGACACCACCCTGAAAACCTTGAAACTGACTCCCACAAACCCTACAGGAAACCCAACAACGAACCCGTTTACATCAACGTCAGCTCAAACCACCCACCCGCAATCACGAAGCAAATACCAAAATCAATCGGCAAACGAATTTCCCTTCTGTCTTCCCATGAAGACTACTTCGCGGAAGCTGCACTAGGAGTACAACAAAGCGCTGAGGGCAAGTGGCTACACAGTAAACATCCAATACGACCCGCCTAAACATAGAGAACAACCAGACACAAAGAAAAGGAAAAGACCCAGAAAAAATCACATGGTTCAACCCCCCATTCAGCAAGAATGTGAAGACAAACGTCGGTAGCGTGTTCATCAAATTGATATCCAAGCATTTCCCAAATAATCACAAGTACCACACATTGTTCAACAGAAACAACCTGAAAATCAGCTACAGCTGCATGAAAAACTTCGGAGCAATAATCAAAAGCCACAACACGAAAATCACCCAGAGCTCAACCGATCCCGCACAAAAAAAGTCTTGTAACTGCAGACAGAAGAACGAATGCCCCCTGAACGGCAACTGCCAAACTAGCTCCCTCGTATACCGGGCAAACGTGGCATCTGGTAAGACTGTCAGATCATACATAGGTCTTGCTGGAGGTACATTCAAGGAGAGGTTTAACAACCACACTAAATCTTTCAAATATGAACGCTATGAAAAAGAGACAGAACTGTCAAAATACATCTGGGAACTCAAACGAAAAAAACCCGCCTATCACATCAATTGGGAAATCGTCAGGAAATCGGACACACGGAAACGCAGCTCGGGACAATGCAACCTGTGCATAGAGGAGAAGCTCTCAATACTATTTGAAAAAGGAGACAAGCTACTCAACAAAAGGACAGAACTCATATCAAAATGCCGCCACAGCAACAAGCCGAGTCTCACGACTGACGTGCCATGACGTCAGGAGCGCACCGCCGCGTACACACAGCGTGACGTCACCTTAACTGTCACAATTATAAACACTCATCTGATGAAGGCGAGGAGCCTGAAACTCCGAGTAATGAGTTATTAGTGAATACTAAAAATTTTGTATATATATATATATATATACATATAATTATATTCGTCAGTTTTCTGTTGTAATTGTACATGAGATCGTTACATATTGACAGAATGGTTTCTTGTACTACGTAGGTCAACGCACACCTCTACAATACATCTTTGAAATTCGGCAATCCTTCAAGCACATGGTTTAGACCGACATCCCTGGATGAACTGATGGATCTGAAGAAGCTCTACCCTAATGCTAGACTGGTTGTGGGAAACACCGAACTCGGTGAATACTTTGGTTAAATGTAGAAATCTACCACAGTTTCCATTAAATATTGGCCTGCAAGGTACCCATTTTTAAAATGCAGTAATTGTCTCAATACTCCTGGAGCTGGGGACTTTTTGCATGCATGAGAGGTCACCTAAATCACCCTCCGCATTTGGTGAGTGGACCACCTGGGCCGTCATAAAAATCAGGGTGGACATTCTGATTCCTGGCAATAAGTGAGAAATTTGTCCTTATGTACACCAAAATGAAGCTTGTAGTTTCCCCTATAAACTAAAATAAAAATGTTTTAAATGTTCAAGGTCAACACAGATCACATTATGACGTCATGAGAGTGTTGCCTTTAAATTACGATCCCCCAAAATTGTAATGGACCCTCAAAAGCGCAGAATAAAGTTAGGCATTGTTTATTTAGCTTTTCTGCAAGCAGACAACCTAGGTAAGTTTTTATAATCATAACCTTTAACAAAGATAACATATTAACCACTTAGATGACATTTGAACTTTTGACAAAATCCATAAATTACTAGATTTTCGGTAAGAAATGAAAAAACTCCACAAAACTTGCAACATTAATGTTGTATTTGGAACATTTTATCATCTACCAATGCTAAAGTGCAAAGTGATATCTGATAAACGTTTCTGACGTTAGCTGACTGATGGTCGGATATGGGGTCAAAGTTCATCTACGCGCAACACTGTTTTCAACAGAATGACAAACCATCATAAATAGTTGTCAAAACCATAGGCAATGCACAATATTTAAAGCTGCAGTCCCTGGAATATTTTTATTATTTAAGCATTTAGAATAGATGATCCAGTTCTGTTTGGTACATAAAAGGTCCACCACATCGCTATAGTTTCGCAATGCTCGCTTATCTAAATTATCTAGGTCAACTACAAACCAATGACCAGCTTTGTTTTTCTTCATTTAGCGGGACGCCAGTAGAACTGGGACTTTATGTGATGTGCGCAGGCGCTGAGCTTCACACATGATTTTGAATAAATGTAACTGTCTTGATTGAGGGGTCGTCTCATATCTCCAAACATATTTATATTCCAGGGGTCGGTGAGGGACTTGCCTTAACATTTTGACAGAGGCCAGCGGTTGGCATATACGTTACATATAAGGGGTATTAATAATTACGTAACGCTCTAGGGGTAGAGGAAGAGGGTATTGTGTTCGATTTACGTAACATTTTTCAAGACTATATGTTATTTTTATTCATTACTTAGACCTAAAAAGGTGGTGGTTTTTAATGCGTGGTCGGTTCAGGATCGATCCTCGTCGGTGGGTATATGAAAGGCCATGATATATGATATCCTGTCTGTGGGATGGTACATATAAACGATTCCTTGCTAAAAAAAAAATAATAATAAAAAAATGTAGCGGGTTTCCAAGGCACGTGTGCAGGGATTTCAGCGGGGTTGGGGGTTATAGACTGTATTGAGCAAAGTTTATATGGTGCCATGCTCCCCCAGAAAATATATTTCAAATTTCTTTTTACGCTTGGGCAGGTATGGGTTTCAACCCCCAATACCCCCCCCCCCCCTGCACACACACCCGTTTCCTTTCTAAGATTATATGTCAAAATTACCAAATGTTTGACATCCAATAGCAGATGATTATTAAATCAATATGCTCTAACATTGATGTCGTTAAACAAAAGAAACTAACTTTACCCTTTCCAAACGAATTAATATTTATTTGAATTTGTCGATTTTAACACACGTAAAATTAAGAAGTGAAAACGTTCATTGTCTACTTTAGTATATTTTATTAAAAATATATACATGATCAGTGTGTTACTAGTATACAAACTAAACTTTGAAAGTTCTACTAACACTTTATAAAATATTAATTCTGAAATAGGAGGGTACGATTGTCGATAATACGTTGTCAAGATCAAACCGGTTTTAACGAAAGACTAGTATCGTATCCTCAACCGAACTTTCTTCGTATAGCGCAAGATTTCTCTTTTAATTTTTTGAGACGAACCCTTCAATTTCAAATCCGCAAACGCACGTGTTAACTGAAACTGACAACAGGCTGTCGTTTGTGCTTTGCCGAGCTATGGCGGCACAGGCGACGAATCAAGCGTATACGTTTGACGATATCCGTTCATAGCGAACACACACACGAGTTTTTTAAAAGTGCATTTGAGCTTGTATTTTACATTTGTACATGATGTTATAATATGGTAACCAGAGAATGTAACTTTAACTGAAACTGACAACAGGCTGTCGTTTGTGCTTTGCCGAGCAATGTCGGCACAGGCGACGAATCGAGCGTATACTTTTGACGATATCCGTTCATAGCGAACACACATGAGTTTTTTAAATGTGCATTTGAGCTTGTATTTCATATTTGTACATGATATTATAATATCGTAACCAGAAAATCCATTTTGTATGTGTGTGCGTGTGCGTGGGGATGACATGTGGCCAAAGGAGACTGATTTAGGGGACCACTCATGCATGCAAAATGTCCCCAGCCCCAGGAGTATCGTATTAGCCTATCTCAGTTATGTATACGACCCATTTCAATTAATTAATTAATGCTGTAGGAAACAAGTAGTGTTAGGCTTGAAAGAGCCTTTCATATTTATCTGTGAATCCATCATTGTATCAGGTTATCCTACTCCATCCTGTCCTGTTCTCTACATCCTATGATTAATTAACTGATGAAAAAGAAATAAGGGAACATAATTATGAATAGAAACATAAAATATTGAACTACAACCAAAACCTTCATCCATAGTATCAGGACGTTAACTGTGTTACGGACATTCATTGACAGAACTCGCAGTCCGTCCCACACTAAATATCTAAATTTTATACAAGCTTAAAGGAACATTCCCGAGTTTGTTGCAATGTAAGATGTTTCCGACAAATAAAATATTTCTACGATTAAATTTACATATTAAATATATTTTCTTGTTTAGAATAACAGTGTCTGTATATTCAATGTGTTTCTGGTCGTCTTAATATTTGTAAGAAGCCCAAGCTGGATTTTATCTTCAAATAATTTCGTATGTACATTTTTAGGAAATAAAATAAAATTTAAACGTGTACAATATTAGAACAATCAGAAACACGTTTAATATACAGCCACTAATATTTTATGCAGAAAAATATATTGATATGTAATTGCAGTCGTCGAAAAGTCTCTGTTAATCGATAACATCTTAAAAATTGCAGCAAACTCAGGAATGTCCCTTTAACTACTCTACTAATAAGTTAAACTTGGTCTCAAATATTTATTTGCATCAGTATACTTTACTGAATGAAACGTAAAACACGTGCTTTTATGTAATGTCTGTATTACTGTTATTCCAGGAATAGAGAAAAAGTTTAAGAGAGGACAGTTCCCAGTTCTGATATGTACAACACACATTGAAGCACTGAATGAAGTACGGCTAGACGAACACGGTTTAGTGATTGGTGCGTCCGTCACTCTGTCCCGGATACAAGAAGCCATGCAGAGTGCAGTTGACAGTTTGCCAGGTGACTGTTAATTATTTCTAGTATTTGATTGATATTATTTAGTTTACATTTACATTAAACCATCCTTGTGCAACTTAATAATGCATGTTGATAAAAAGTAAATATATTCAAACATGTCTTATTTTGAGGAATTATATAATTGGATACGAATAATATTTGTATATTTGTATTCTTTGTTCCTCTTTAGCCTCATTAGGATTGGGATATATACTTAAGTGTTTGTGTTGTGACAGAACTCTAACTACATTTGTTGTCTTTTTTTCCATTTCGTCATCTAAACGATGTTCGTTGTTGATTTGTAATATTTTGATTTTTTTCCCCAATATTATATGGCTAAACCATTGCATTTGTAACTTTTCAAAGTTTATTTATTGGATAAACATTCTACAGCAATACATATTTATTTCGTAGAATGGAAAACTCGTATATTTGCTGCTTTCTTGGACATGCTACAGTGGTTTGGCAGTCACCAGATCCGAAATGTTGCAGTAAGTAGTTTTTGGCTTTTGCTACACACATACAATTTTACAGTATGACTCTCACCTTAAAATCAATTACTTTCCAGCATTCACAGAATTGCATTAAAATAATTTAAATAAATTTTTGTAGTTAACAAATACATTTGAATATTGTGTATGACCATTATAGTCTCGCTGTGCATATATAGTGGCAAATAACTTTAAAATGGGAACCATTGTATTTAATCCTGGGATGGAATGTCTTTAAATGCCCAACAGTATAACCTAAAGATAACTCTATTGGACGAATCCTTTGTTGACAAATCTCATGTTATAAAGTTAACATTAATGTTATCATTTCAGGCAATAGGTGGAAACATAATGACTGCCAGCCCAATTTCTGATCTGATTCCTTTACTAATGGCAGCTGGAGCTGAACTGTATGTGATGTCAAAGGGTACGATTTTGATGTGTTGTTTAATGACATATATAATGATATTGTTCTCGAAACGAACTAGAGTATGACTGTTATTACATTCGACTAATTTGCATTTAAATTAAAATGTATTTTCTGTATGTAAAATTTAAATGATTTTGCTTTACCTCACAGAGTAAAAATAAATAAATAAGCAGATAGTTGGAACTTGAGTTTTGTTCTACATAAATATTCACCAAAATGTATGTGTCTCCAAGAAATCTGTATAACAGGGAGTACAGTAAATGTATGTGTCTCCAAGAAAACTGTATAACAGGGAGTACGGTAAATGTATGTGTCTCCAAGAAATCTGTATAACAGGGAGTACGGTAAATGTATGTGTCTCCAAGAAATCTGTATAACAGGGAGTACAGTAAATGTATGTGTCTCCAAGAAATCTGTATAACAGGGAGTACAGTAAATGTATGTGTCTCCAAGAAATCTGTATAACAGGGAGTACAGTAAATGTGTCCTTACTTAATATGACACTGAACCATATAATTTGCCATGTAATCAATTTATAGATAAATGTTATTGTTCAGAGTAGGTTTGCACTGTACTACATTTAAATATATTAATAGTAATGCAAAACACATATATACAGCATGTTTATCTTTACTTGTTGTATATGTAGTTCAGGATTCTATTATGAATTCATATTATTTTAGAGGACAAGCCCAGGTATGTGAAAATGGATCATACATTCTTGAAAGGGTATAGGAAAACAGATTTGAATCCAGAAGAAATCTTGATATCAGTGAAAGTTCCATGTAGTAATGAGGTACATGAAATGTCTTACAGCATTTTAAAGACGTTGTCTGATAGCATTTACAGTATTTTTAGGACAGGTGTTCAAAATACTATCGCGCAGGGTAGGCAGCTTTAGATTATGAGACAGAATCCCAAAATTATCTAAATGAAATAATGTTTGTGATTCTTACGGAATGCCCGACGATGTATATGATTATTGCAGCAATTTCATGAGACATTTTACAATAATAATAAACTACGTGAAGTATATATTTTAATTTAGCAGTACAAACTCTGAATCTGCAGACAATTCATCCCAAATGTGTTTGATGGATAATATGTATATATTAATATAAATGTTGATGATATCCAAGTCATATCAGGATCTCTGGTTAAATCCATATAACTATCCTTTCAGGACCATTTTCGAAATGCTATATAATTTAAATTATTTTTTTATGGCATTTGAAAGAAGCAAACCTGATGTGTATACGCCTAACGGGATTTTGATATTTTTATCCCAAAGTATAAAACATCTAGTTTATTAATATTATATTTTAGATGTTCATAACTATGACTTTAAAATACCAAATAGTCTTACTATTTGGATTCTATATTTTCTCCCTTTCAGCAAGAACACTTTTATGGCTATAAAGTAGCCAACAGAAAGGATGATGACATATCTATTGTTAGTGCTGGTTTGGACGTGCAGTTTCAGAAGGGAACAGATGTGATTGAGAACATCTCCTGTGCCTATGGCGGCATGGCACCCACAACTGTCATGGCACTCAAAACAATGACAGCTCTTGTTGGAAGGTATGTTTTTATTGTGGTGTTGATTGATGCAAGTATTGGTCAGCATTATTAATTGTTAGGCATCTTCATATAAAATAACGAATATGAGTACTAGTATCTATTTTGAACTTAATAGTAATAATTTCCATTACATCAAAATAATAAGATTATAGTTTCAATATTTGAAAGATAAAGTTTCCAGCAGGTTTTGTCTAAAACAGTGGCTAAATCATTGAACAACGGGTGCCAGAAAGTTAATATTATTATATTGTCTTATAGCCTTGCATACAATAAAGAATCGAAAAAATATATATTGATAATTAAAGCTTAAGACATATTTCTAGTCACTGGGATGAGTCAATGCTTGGCAAGGCATGTAATGAGTTGGCAGCAGACTTGCCACTTTCCCCTGGTGCTCCTGGTGGAATGGCGGAGTTTCGTAAAACATTGACAACAAGCTTCTTCTTTAAGTTTTTCATCACTGTCAAGACAAAACTTATCCAGGTATTGACTATTTACTGACTATTCTGAAATGTCATTTTATAAACCTTCAGTATTAATTTTCGTTAAATATAAGTGTATGTTTCAGAATAATATTATTTAATCAAACATCGAAATAAGCACAGTTCTTGGTAACTACCCATGTACTGGGCCTAGTAACCCATAGGTTACAATGCACTTATGAAGTTTACAATTTCAATTATCATTCATTCTACATGATACGTTGGTATTCATTCATATTACTGTTCTTATTGCACACAATGAATAAAAAATTTAGGTAGTGGTGTTTTTGTTCAAAAGACTGTGGAGAACGAAGTATTGTTCCCAACGTTCTTGACATGTGGTAACCTGGTAACCTGAACAACTGTTCTCGACTTATTTTGATGCCTGTTTATTAATATATTAACAAGCTTATCTGGAACGTTTTGTAACGACCTTTGTATTTCATCATTCTATTCATAGTGATGAAACAATATGACAAAATGTTATTTTTAATGCCTTAAAATTGTACAGATATACAGGTTTGATTATGAAAAACATTTTCATCAACATTGCATCAATACATATTGTGTTCACTAACTGTTGATGATTACAAAATGGAGAGTGGAAAAGACAAAGTAAGTAAATAAAACCAAAATCAGGCCTTTTCAAATTATAATTTCTAGGAAGGGATAATAACTGAGGTGTTGTCACCTGAGAAAAGCATCGTTTCTCTCGGTCCAAGAGCATGTACAAAGGGAATACAAGTGTTTGAGGAGCACACTAAAGAATCTCCAGTAGATATCGTTGGTCATCCTGTCGCTCACAATTCTGCACAACAACAAACAACTGGAGAAGCAGTGTACGTTGACGACATGAAAAAACTACAAGGTTCGTCACTAACTGGTCTCCATTACTTTGTGTTGATAATTGGCATTTTTTATGTGTATACAGCACAGCCTGTTATGAGGCCACTTCTACTAAGTATTCGCACTATGTCTGAAAATGTTTGTGATACTAGAAATTTATTACTGATGTTTATTGGCATAATTATTAAACATCTGACATCCAATATCCAATCATTCATCATCACTGTGGTCTGGTGGTGTCGTTAAACAAAACAAACTTTAAGATGACTGCATATAATTGTTCTAGTGTGAAATAGCTCTAGTAGCAAGAGGCCAGATATTAGGACTGAACTATTTTTGTTTTGTTGAACATCAATAAATATAGCTACATGAAGTGGCGACAGCGGATTTCCATTCTCAATATCTGTGTGGTCCTTAACCATATCTCTGACGCCATATAACCGTAAAGAAAATGTGTTGAGTGCGTCGTTAAATCAAGCATTTCCTTCCTTCCTTACTTCCTTGTTCTTCTTTTAACAAGAATAAACTATCATTTTGATGTACAGCTTTTACTATTTTAGTAATTATTGTACACAAGAATAAACTATCATTTTGATGTACAGCTTTTACTATTTTAGTAATTATTGTACACAAGAATAAACTATCATTTTGATGTACAGCTTTTACTATTTTAGTAATTATTGTACACAAGAATAAACTATCATTTTGATGTACAGCTTTTACTATTTTAGTAATTATTGTACACAAGAATAAACTATCATTTTGATGTACAGCTTTTACTATTTTAGTAATTATTGTACACAAGAATAAACTATCATTTTGATGTACAGCTTTTACTATTTTAGTAATTATTGTACACAAGAATAAACTATCATTTTGATGTACAGCTTTTACTATTTTAGTAATTATTGTACACAAGAATAAACTATCATTTTGATGTACAGCTTTTACTATTTTAGTAATTATTGTACACAAGAATAAACTATCATTTTGATGTACAGCTTTTACTATTTTAGTAATTATTGTACACAAGAATAAACTATCATTTTGATGTACAGCTTTTACTATTTTAGTAATTATTGTACACAAGAATAAACTATCATTTTGATGTACAGCTTTTACTATTTTAGTAATTATTGTACACAAGAATAAACTATCATTTTGATGTACAGCTTTTACTATTTTAGTAATTATTGTACACAAGAATAAACTATCATTTTGATGTACAGCTTTTACTATTTTAGTAATTATTGTACACAAGAATAAACTATCATTTTGATGTACAGCTTTTACTATTTTAGTAATTATTGTACACAAGAATAAACTATCATTTTGATGTACAGCTTTTACTATTTTAGTAATTATTGTACACAAGAATAAACTATCATTTTGATGTACAGCTTTTACTATTTTAGTAATTATTGTACACAAGAATAAACTATCATTTTGATGTACAGCTTTTACTATTTTAGTAATTATTGTACACAAGAATAAACTATCATTTTGATGTACAGCTTTTACTATTTTAGTAATTATTGTACACAAGAATAAACTATCATTTTGATGTACAGCTTTTACTATTTTAGTAATTATTGTACACAAGAATAAACTATCATTTTGATGTACAGCTTTTACTATTTTAGTAATTATTGTACACAAGAATAAACTATCATTTTGATGTACAGCTTTTACTATTTTAGTAATTATTGTACACAAGAATAAACTATCATTTTGATGTACAGCTTTTACTATTTTAGTAATTATTGTACACAAGAATAAACTATCATTTTGATGTACAGCTTTTACTATTTTAGTAATTATTGTACACAAGAATAAACTATCATTTTGATGTACAGCTTTTACTATTTTAGTAATTATTGTACACAAGAATAAACTATCATTTTGATGTACAGCTTTTACTATTTTAGTAATTATTGTACACAAGAATAAACTATCATTTTGATGTACAGCTTTTACTATTTTAGTAATTATTGTACACAAGAATAAACTATCATTTTGATGTACAGCTTTTACTATTTTAGTAATTATTGTACACAAGAATAAACTATCATTTTGATGTACAGCTTTTACTATTTTAGTAATTATTGTACACAATAAAACCGATTGTCATATCAAAAATGCATTTATATTTGCCTTGCTTTCAGTTCTTCAAAATACTCTACTGCCATTTCTCTCTAGAAGATAAAAAAAATACAGAAGTCCAGAATTTTATGTTGCTAGAATTAGATTTTCTAGCTTTGTTCTTGTAGGTGAACTGAACATAGCATTTGTATTGAGCACCAAAGCTCGGGCCAAGATTCTTAGGGTTGATACAAATGATGCCTTACAAATGCAAGGGGTGAAGGATTATGTTTGTTACAAAGATGTTCCTGGAAAAAACTCATTTGGAGTGTGGCCAAAGGAAGAAGAGGAAATCTTTGCAAGCAACGAGGTATTAAATTCATTAAATTCTTTGTGGGCAGGATTGTCAATTTCATTGATAGAAGTATTGCCTGAGGTGCTTGATATATAGGACTAAGCCATCACAGGTGACCCATTGGGTTTTTCTGTCCCACCAGGGCCTCACAACTGGTCGTGGTAAGTTCAATCCTGTCTGTGGAAAAGTATACATGATCTCTTTCCAGTACCACTAATGGAAAATGTAGTCGGTTTTCTGTGACGACTATGTTTCATATTTTAAAAACAAATTTAGCCAATAGTTAATTAATCAATGTGCGTTAGTATATCAAACAAAACCATACTTGTTTAGGAAGTCAGCATATTAGATTAGTATATGAGATGAGATCATGGGCTTATATATAGTATTTGTGTTAATAGGTTTATTGTCATGGACAAATTATTGGTTGTATCGTGGCTGACACAAAAGAGAATGCACAGAAGGCGGCGAAAAGGGTCAACGTTGAGTATCAAGAAATGAAACCCATCATAACTATTGAGGTAGGTCACTTACAAGTAATTCTTATTGAGTGAAGTTTTATTTTTAATTTAATCCTATTCATATACTAAACGATGTTTGGCAGCCATTGAATATTTTTGTGCTGGGGTGTCGTTAAATATTAATTCGTTCAACTTCTGTTGAAGTAGGTCACTTAAAGATAATTCTGCATGAGTGAACATTAGATACATTTATCTTAATAGTTGTTTCAAAATGTATCTAACAAGCGAATGTAACCTGCCTGAATACTGTTTTATGCAATAAGTTTAAGATAAATAATATCTAATGCACATGAGTGTAGTATTCGTTTTCTTACATATCCTCTATGTTTAATGAAATACTTAACACATTGCATTCCAACTAAAAGTTACTAGTAGATTTTTCAGATTTATGTTACATATACAGTTAATATATTGGTGGGGTTTGTTACTAGTTTACTACACATTTCGCAAATGTTGATAAAAGGTATCATTAAATATTTGTTTGAACACAATAAGGTCAAAACAACAAGGTCAACATTTAAAATATTTTAATTAAACCAGATTAAGATGTTAGGTGAAATATCTCTTTACTGAACAAACCTCACCTGTAGATGGTGTCAAATGTGGATCTGGTTACAACAATTACAATTTTGTAGCTGTTCAACTTTCAATTAGTGTTAGTATTTTTAATTAGTAGTGGACAGGTGAATTTGGCATATAGGTCATAACCACAGATCAGTCAACGAGGCATCTTCAGAATCAATATCTAACATTATATTGGATATTTCCATATGATACCATAAATCACATGAGGTTGAGTGTATAGGAACTCAGATTTATTATAAAACATTTAGTGAAATATCTTAAAATATCAGTGAAATAAAAGTGTTAGCAGTCACTCAGTGAAAATGTCACTATTTCACTTTAAAAGGTGTTATTGTCACTGTAGAAAGTGTTATCTTCACTGTAAGAAAGCCAGAACTATTTTGCTGCTGACATTTTAAAAATAAAGGTAAATTGCCAAAAGTTACATAATAAATAGAAAATGTCATGTTTTTTGTCAAATATGATTTATATCTCATCTCGTGAAGTTTGCAATCATTGCAAACTTCATTCAATGATATATAAATCGTATTTGACAAAAAAAACATGAAATATCCTCTATATATTACATTTGACAATACAGGTATTTCTTGTAGATGATAAATAAAACTAATTTTATATTTGCCAGTTCATTGATTAAAAGACAAAATAAAAAAAATTAGATTGTTGAAATTCTATTGATGCACACACGAACATAATCACTGTAGTAAACAACGTTTAGCAGTATACCAAACATTTTATACATATTAATTACTACAGGAGGCTATTTCAAACAACTCGTTCGATGGTGAGTCAAATACTATGGGACGAGGTGACACAGAGGCAGGTTTCGCCAAGTCCGACCACGTGATTGAGGGGGAAGTACGAGTAGGTGCTCAGGAACATTTTTACCTGGAGACGATTACACACAGAGTGATTCCAAATAATGAAGATGGCTGTGTGGAGCTTTACTCAGGCACACAGGTACCCCGTGATCTACAGGTATGTATACAAGGCGAATGCACTTCTTGTCATGCAGAAGGTTTTTTTTTAAGCAACCATGATGTCATCAATCTTGATGATCTCTGGCTCCCCATGCATCACTCCCAGGATACTAGTTCAGGAAATGTGATTGTTAGTTCCTCTCATCATGTAAATAAAAACAATATTACGCATGTACTACAAAAGGATTACATACCACTGCTCAATATACGTAACCTAAGTTTGGGAAGTACTTAATCACTGCTCTCAATATTTTTCTCTCCGGGGTCAGCCATAGCTTTTATAATAAAAATATCAATTATGTTTCTAATTGTAATTAATAAATATAAATGGGTAGGCAAGGAAAGCAGTCAGTCACTTGTGGTTGTTGAACGGAAACCTTACTGACTTCATTCCAGATGTCAGAAAGCTATATTTATGACCCTGATGTTTGAAATGTACAATTGTGCAAACCAGATCAAGGGAGATGTTCACACGGAGTGCGATATGTCTTTATTCTAGGTTAACTGTACACAAAATAATAGCTTTTGTTGACTTTAAACCTTATCTGGCAAAACATTGCAGGCATCAGTATCAGTAAGTCGCATTTGACAATGTCATATTAACCGCATGAAAATCTCACACCAAAGCTTTATGAAATGGAATGTAGTCTTGGTTACCTGCCACGTCGATTAACTGATGTGCGAGCTTAGTGCCTAAAATGATAATGTGCCATTCTTTACAGTTACATTGTGGTTGATCTCTTATATGTTTATATATGTTATATATGTTTTAATAATTTCAGCTTTATGTAGCAAGAACTTTGGGTATTAAGGCTAATCGTGTTGTTGTAAAAGTGAAGAGGACTGGTGAGTTTTTTGTATACAGTATTGAGTGAAATATACTATCAACTTTCGCTAGGGATATACTAGATGTATGGCATGGTAAATCATTTGTGCACATGTTAAATTTGTGTAACTTGTGATCAATAAGACTGCGGTTTGGATGATCCATACACCACCATAGTAATGCATGATTGCAGTCATCCCTCGTACACAATAAATACAGTTACTTTAATTGACATATATTTTTGCCAGACATCCCTAGCTAAAGCTGAGTAGTATATATCACAAAACATCAGTCATGTCATATTAACATTGCATTAGTCACGGAAATGTGAAACCTATTTCGTTATTAATTTATTAATGTCTTTGGCATAGCTTGTGTATTTGTATGATAAGACTGAAAACGTTATGACTATAATATCTGTAATATCACTCACAATAGTCATTCAACACAAGAGAGATAACTGTTTAGTAATTGAGCAATTGTGTTTTGCATCAGGTTCCTCTTCAGTGGAGTTACCTGTCAGCTATAACAGTTACATCACAATATAGTTTTTTTTCTATGATTCAAATTGATATTCAGCTTTTCAGAGAATTAATCTTTTGAACAATAGCAGCGTATTAGTTTTCGATAAGACACTACTAGGCAAACTGGTATTTTTCTCAAAATGTGTAACATAATTTTAGCAGGACTAGAACTACCTGTATGATGATTTTTGTGTAGGAGGAGGATTTGGTGGAAAGGAGATACGGCCAGTAGCAACTGCCTTGCCAGCAGCAGTAGCAGCTGTGAAGTAAGTTAAATTCTTGTAAGTTGTACATGGTGGGTTACACAACTCTAAACTGAAACGCAAGGGTCTTTTAGAAAGATAAATGTTTATGCAGCCAACGTATTTTACTTCCCTACGAATAATTGAACAACCATTTCAAAGTTCAGTACAGCTTGATATTGAACTGCAGAAAATTCAGAAGCTTGCTTCTGGGACCACATTAATATTGTTGCAGAGTTCATATTGTGCTATTTGGTCAGTATATATTTAGAATTTCATAGATAAATGTTTACGGATTATAAACATTAAGTTTTCTTATTGTGGTATAATTGTTTTTGTTTATAATCATAAGGTAGGTGGTCGCTAGCTGATATCACTGTGATGACAAGTCACACACCAGGGCATGGACACTTTGTAGGCATACACCTAAATTAAAAGAGTGGAGGAAATTAAGTAAAAATTAGTTAGTTCAGTGTATCCTTAATATGCTTATTTCACAGAATAGTAGGGGGCAGGACTTAGCTCAGTCGGCTGAGCGCTCACTTGAGGTGCTTGCGTCGTACCAACCAGTGCACCACAACTAGTCAAAGGCCGTGGTATGTGCTTTGCTGTCCATGGGAAAGTGCATGTAAAAGATCCCTTTCTGCATTAAGAAAATGTAGCGGGTTTCCTCTATTGACTGAGTCAGAATTACCAAATGTTTGACATCCAATTGCCGATGATTGATTAATCAATGTGCTCTAGTGTTGTCGTTAAACAAAACAAACTTTACTTTTTTCACAGAATACTATGCATTTTGAGGATTGTTTTTTTCCAGACTGAACTGCCCAATACGTACGGATTTGGATAGGGATGAAGATATGATTATTACTGGAACAAGAAATCCATTCCTTGGAAGATACAAAGTAAGCTACAAATGTAGGCTACGTTTCATGTTGTGTATTATTTATACAAACTGAAGATTATATGACAAATACAAACGAATCTGCTTAATGGTTATATGGTAATTTAGCTATTAATGTTTTACATTGTATTGCTTTTCAGAACCATTTACTACTAAAGTGGTACACATTATATCGCACAATCAAATATACTTATATTACAAGCATATCTTGCGGTCAGACAAATTGTAGCCAACACTAATCACTGAACGTTTTGTAGTCATAAAAACATCATTGTGTTTAAATGAATAAAACTGTCTTTTACGATTGTTACCTTTCACATAACTGGTGTTTTAATAGGTGGGATTCACATCTGAGGGCAAGATTCTTTCTCTAGATGTTCATTTCTACTTGAATTCTGGAAGGGCTGTGGAGCTAACTCAGTCAGTAAGTAACAGAACGTAACTACAAATACGATGTGGTTTCAAGAACAGGTTGTCAAAGATATGCAGCAGTGATCTTATTGCCACTGAGGAGATTTCAAATAGAGAATATGTGAGAGAAACCAGTGCTCTACTCATAACTGCTTGAAAAGTCCAAGAACATAATTTTTTGTAGTGAGCTGGAGGAGTTGATGTTGCTTATTGCAAAATATTTTATATCCATTTTATGTCTCTTACGATTACGTGTATATATAAAACATATAGCAAAGCTAAACAATGTATTCATAATCATGTCTTGTGCATAAGTTGCACAGTATTGTCAAACTGCTAAGAAAATATATTTCTTAATTTTTAATATACATGTAAACATTATTAGTTTATGAACACTGTGCTTCTGGTTGTATCTACATTAATTAAGGATTGTCTGTTATTTCTCGTACGTTCATTAGTGTATGAACAAAGCAAAATATGTATCGATTTAGTTTGCAGATGATTTGGTTTGATGGATGTAAAAGAAATAACCGAAAATCCAAATAATTACATTTTTAATATACTTACTAATAATAACACAAAAAAGGTTATATTATATATTATATATGTTTTAAATTTTTGTTTTTTGTTTTTGAAACATAATACTTTCATTGAGAAATGAACAAACTGGCGTTGCTATGGCTGAACTAATGGGATGACGTTAAATTGTAATGAATGTAACAGAAATTTAATTATTGAAAGATGAATTTTATCAATTATCATCTTCTTATATATAAATATTCTATAATTCTTTTGTATTAATTAGTTATTATTATTATTTATTAGTTATTAATCATAACTGTTTTAAATTGCAGGTGTTAATGAGGGCTGTTACTCATTGTGATAATTCTTATGACATTCCAAACCTGAAGGTGACTGGACGCCTTTGCAAGACAAACATATCAACAAACACAGCATTCCGGGGATTCGGTGGACCACAGTCTAATTTCATTGCAGAGACTTGGATAAGCCATGTTGCAGATTTCTTGGGAAAACCACACAAAGAGGTATGATTACATATATGTAGCGACTGACCTAAGTGGCATCATGGTAGAGTGATCAGTTTTAAGACTGATAGAAGCTGGGTTCATAGGGCTGGATCCAGGGATATTTGGTGGGCAGCTTAGGTGAAAAGGGCACATGGAGCAACTTATGAAAAGGGCAGACCAATGAAATTTGTTTTTCTATAGCTGAAATACAAGGGGCTTTAATATATTTAAGAGAGGACAGTTCTCCTGCTTCCCTCACCTTTGAATCCACCAAATCTAACCCTGACATATGTTCCACAGCTCATTGGAGAGATACAGAAAGAAAGAAAGAAATGTTTTATTTAACGACGCACTCAACACATTTTATTTACGGTTATATGGCGTCAGACATATGGTTAAGGACCACACAGATTCTAAGAGGAAACCCGCTGTCGCCACTACATGGGCTACTCTTCCGATTAGCAGCAAGGGATCTTTTATTTGCGCTTCCCACAGGCAGGATAGCACAAACCATGGCCTTTGTTGAACCAGTTATGGATCACTGGTCGGTGCAAGTGGTTTACACCTACCCATTGAGCCTTGCGGAGCACTCACTCAGGGTTTGGAGTCGGTATCTCGATTAAAAATCCCATGCCTCGACTGGGATCCAAACCCAGTACCTACCAGCCTGTAGACCGATGGCCTGCCACGATGCCACCGAGGCCGATGGAGGAGAGATACAGAGTTTAAATACATTACACCATCTTCCCTATCACTAACAACTAACCTCACTAACAAAAACCCCATTAAATTGTAACCTGTGACCTGCACATATAGCCCACATGATCTGATGTATGTGCCAGGGACAGAGTGTTTGAAATAAGGAGGGAAAATACATTGAAATGCATCCACAATTTCAACCCAGCAGGCGCTTGTGCAGGAATTTTAGCAAGGGGGTCTAAGCTGTGTGGAGCAAATGTATAGGGGGTATGAGCCATGCAACCCCAAAAATATATTCAATTTGCTTGAGCAGGATGGGGTTTCGACCTCCAAAACGCTCCGCCTGCACATACGCCTGTTCAGTGCTCGAGTTAGCTGGACAGTTTAGGAGGGTCTCATGCATATTTTCTTTTTGTATGTGGGCATCGAAACAGTGAAGTAACTGGACTTAGTATTACCCTTACATTGTAATGATTAGGGGACTGAGTGAACTAACACGGTTTCCACAGCAGGACTCAAACTTTAACATTTGTTGTCCATGGCAATTGTAACCTCATATGCCACGGGTGATTCGGCTCACCAGTGTTTTAAACATTTACTTTTACAGCACATAAACATGACTGAAAGGTTATTTGGCTGCATGTAGACATCATTCAAATGTACAAATGTTAAATACTGGCAGATAATGCACATCAGGTGTACACATTTTGCCATCATTGACGAGCTTTACCGACGGCAGTCATTTTTATCCAGTGGCACAAAAATGCCATCAGTAATGCTTCCTGCCTACCTTACGGTGATTTGGATCTCAGTTGTCGTCGTTAAGTTCGAGCCCTACAACAGGGGTGCTTTTAATTGGATTGATATCAGTTTGATAGACAAATGACATGACCTACATGATTTCTATCATGCATTTCTATCATGCAGATACACATCTATTGAGAATGAAATATTTTGTCATAAAAACTTCTGAAACGATACGTAAGCTCTTAACATGTCCGTCACTGTGTTTTATAGATGTACATGTATCAATTTATTATTTTCCCTGTATCTCTATTGACTTAGATTAGTACTGATTCCTTAATATATTCGTTATCGAAATTTCATATGGTTACAAACGGATTGTAAATATATATATATGTGTGTGTGTGTGTGTGTGTGTGTGTGTGTGTGTGTGTGTGTGTGTGTGTGTGTAAATGCAACATGTAATATTTGCACATTGATAAATCTTCATTGTATATAAAATTCATAAACTAATCTTAACATTTTGGTTTGTTTTAATTGTCTATTCAGAGCTTCATTTTTGACCATGAAATGACATTATTTGGATCCAAAAAGATGGTGAAAATCAAACAATGTGAATAACTACTGTCCATATTGTGTTCTGCAGATTCGAGAACTCAACATGTACAAAGAAAATGGCATGAAATTCTACAAACAGTCAATTGAAGGATGCAACCTGACACGAGTATGGCAAGAGGTGCAAGAGAAATCTAATTACGAATCAAGGAGAAAGGTGGTGGATGAGTTCAACAGGTAAGTACAGATGGTAATTTAAGGGGAGACTTGACTATATGGTTGGACTGAACCAAATCATATCCCATAGGTAACAAAGTTAACCTTCATATATGTAACGATCAATAGATGGTTTATTTAATTTGTGAATGCTATCAATTTGGGATCCCGTTTGTTCCCAGGAGGGATAATGTTTTCTATAGTATAGAGAAATGCAATCGAACTGTTATTTCATTGACCTTGTTTGCAAAACTGAATGACCAATTCCAACCAAATTGTGTGTGTACCTTCCTTGGCACATGGTGACACTAATGTATTTCGCTATTCTTAAACCCCCACCCCCACCTCCCGCATGTGTAAAGGCCAATAGATGTTTATCAAAGTTATGAATTTCATTAATGTTGTGTCCTCTATTTTTGCCTAGGAAGGGTGAAATTTACTAGAGCTGTATAGCGAAATAATTTAAACTGTAATTTAACTACTAAACCATTTCCATCTGCATCTCTATATTGACAAACAGCTGGCTGATATATTAATGGATACACAATGTATTTAATTCAGGAACAGCAGGTGGGTAAAGCGTGGTCTGGGGCTCATACCCATCTTATATGGAATTGCCTTTGGATATACTACCAATTTTTTTAATCAGGTAAATTTTATATATATTCTTCTTATTATGTTATTACATTTCAAAGTATGATCTAAGACTTTTATTAAAAATGTTACACAGTTTGGTGAAATGGCACCCTTCATTTTGTGTAAATCTTATTTCGTATGTGCCTTGCATAGCAGGTCTGAGTTTGGACCCATTGTAAAATGTTTACATCTAACAGAGCTTTTTTAACTACTAAAATGACATATTAAATACATTTTTGTGTTTATAATAGCAATGTCGGTATGTCCAATGTGTTTGTTGTCGTGTGCTGATGTCTGTAGCTGTCACTTTTCATTTTGCTTCGTAATATATATTTTTCCGTACATACACAATTATTTGGAAGTAATATCTGGTTTGGGCTACTACAAACAGTTGGAAAACAATAAACACCCGTCTTTATCTAGCTTCGCCACTTTTTATTGGAAAGGGAGAATTTTCTTTTCTTATGTTTTAAGTTCTAGGTCAGGGACTGCTTAGCGGCATAGATTTGAAAGTGGCAGTATTTTGCTTGCATTGGTTTAATACTATATTATTTTGTTGAATGGAATCACAGTATAAAATGTATTTATTTCTATAGACATTACCTGTCGTCAAACAAGTGCACCTCCCCCCCACGCAAGTGGTCTAGTCCGAACATCCCAACAGCCAATGGGATGGCCTAAATTCTTCTACTGCATACTGCTCTCTAGTTCCGGTCACATGACTGTAACTTCCTTCTTTTTCTCTTCGCTAAAGGGTCTGGACGTCCTTTTGCTTGGCTCTGTTGGAGTCAACTTTTTTATAAGACCTTTGGTTTTGTATTCGTGTTTGGGTGAAATGTTTTTCACCTTCGTTTTCATTAGCTTTCGTATGTTCTTTTCGCGTATTTCGCTTGACTTTCCAAGCGTTTAATTACATGAAATGTTGTTTATTTTGCCGGTTGTCGTGTCGGACGCCATTTGCAAAATGGCGTCTGTGTTGACTGGCTTTGTGTTTGGGTGAAATGTTTTTCACCTTAATTTTCGTTAGCTTTCGTATGTCTTTCGCGTATTTCGCTTGACTTGCCAAGTGTTAATTACATGAAATGTTGTTATATCGCCCGTTGTCGTGTCGGACGCCATTTACAAAATGGCGTCTTTATTTACCGACTTTGTATTTGTGTTATGGTTGGTTTTTCTTTCTTTTCACAGATTGAAAAATTACTATTATCATATCTGATAATGTTCAGGCGACTAGTTCGAGCGTGTTACGCTGCAAGAAGTTAGTGCCGGCGGCGACCCACACGACTTATGTCCAGGTTGTCGTGTTCGTGTGGCCTCACTTCTAGATGCGACCTTTGTGCGGGCTTGTCTGATGTCGAGTTCGTGGCTTACCTGAAGGTGGTGTCAGCGAGGACCAAGAAGGTGGAATCTTCGCCTTCGATTGCTGACTCCGTGGCGGAAGTGTTACGTTCAATTCTACCGACCATGCTGGAAGAAACAATGGCGTCAATGGCGACCTTACCCAAACCGGCGGGTTCGGGTCAGGTCCGGTTCCAGTCCCCTCTTCAGGGGGTGCGGCTTCTTCAGCTCCACCGATACCTAAGACTTCGGATGACAGGCCTGCGGTCTCTACGCAGCCCTCTAAGAAGCCGGTTCATTCAGATAGACGCTCCACGGATTCCAAGGCTCACCGATCTTCGGCGGGGAAGTCCTCTTCGGCGCATCGGAGCCGGGATCGTAGCCGTTCCACATGACCTGTATGGCTCCCTACGGGTTCCACAGATCGTCAGCGCCAACCTTCAATTGATGTGGCTTCCAAGGCCTCCGAGGGCTAGACGGGACCATCTACGGCGTCTTCCATTACGGTACATCGATTGACCTGTGCTCGAGTTCTACGAGACTTGGTGATGAAGCGCCTGCGGCATCTGTCATTGAAGAACCCGACTCGGCGGACCATATGCCTATGAGGGATTGCTTGGCGGCTGTCTACGACATGTTGCCGTCCTTGCCACATCCAACGACGATGTGGTCATCCGCGGGACCGCCCACGGTCCGGTTCTCCGGTATCTCCATCGGGCCATGACCAGAGCGACTGGCTTGTTCACGGGTGCTACGTGACTTTCTGATGATGTATCGGTTCTTGCGGTGCTGGAAGATCTGGATGCGGCGGACCACCTGTCACTGAGGGATTGTCTGGCTGTCATATCTGATATGCTACCACCGCTGGCCCATCCACCTGTTTCAGCCAAGAAGGGTCCGTTTTTCGATGATCGCCACAGAGGTTCCACCGGCAGATGTCGGCATTTGATCGTTGGCTGCCACAGGCCCCCGTCGGTTTACACGGCTACCAGTAACCGGCCCTTGCGGATCGTTGTTCCAGCAAGCAGACGGAGCCCTGTAACGAACTGGAAGATTGCTGCGTCATCGGCTCACCGTTCGGTACCCTCGTCCCGTGATCGATCGAAGTGGTCCCGTGATCGATCGAAGTGGTGCAGCGTCCAGGGTTACACCGGCTCCTGACGGGACCGTCCACGGTCCGTGTTTCTGATTGCAGCCAGTACATTGGATCGAAGTGCCTGTGCCAGGTTACTGACTGATTTCCAGATGATGCGTCGGCACCTTCCGTTATAGAAGATCCGGACGCAGTGGCCCACATGGCTGTGACTGATTGTCTCCCGGCTTCAACCTATCCTTCAACGGTGTGGCGCCGGCTTTGGATGACGCTGTTTCCGGCGGGACCAGACGAAAGAGGAGTCCACACCAGTCGGCAGCTGATTCGGCGTTCAGGGTTTACACCGGCTCCTGACGGGACCGTCCACGGTCCGTGTTTCCGATTGCAGCCAGTACATTGGATCGAAGTGCCTGTGCCAGGGTACTGACTGATTTTCCAGATGATGCGTCGGCACCTTCCGTTATAGAAGATCCGGACGCAGTGACCCACATGGCTGTGACTGATTGTCTCCCGTCTTCGATCTATCCTTCAACGGTGTGGCGCCGGCTTTGGATGACGCTGTTTCCGGCGGGACCAGACGTCTTCCTGGAACTTAGATTTGGCACGTCCTGTCAATGGCTTCAGTTCAGCGTACATGTACATGGCGACCATAACTCCTCATGTGCAGGATGCCAGAGGATATGCCTTGTTCCAGCCGTCGACTTTGATGTTGGTCTACCTTATATCTTCCGTGACGTCAATGTGCACTACGATTGCACACTATCGTCAACCGACTTGCCTGAAGCGATCCATTCTCGACTTTCAGCACAAGCCGGTAATCTTGGCAGACCTGTGGTCTACATATGTCTCTTTGCCGTGAAGGGGTTCGACGTTACAAGCGTTCCGGGTTGGTGACGAAGACAGTCTACTGGTCCGGTCACTTGTGTTGAGATCCCGTGCACCGATGTTCGAGGAAGGTTCAGCGACATTCGGCAGATCGTTCTCTATATCCGGTGGCGATGCAAGACAGTCGCTACTTCCGCTGGTTCCGGAAGTTATCCAGTTGCCATCGCGTGGTACAGGGATCATTGCGGCTTATCAACTCACTGACGTTCACTGTTGTTACCGCCAGAGTTCGTGACCGATGCTGTCTAGATGGTCTCTGCTGCTGTTTCGCACCGGGTGGTGTGACGACCGTGGATTTTTAGCCGGTTGTTGTTTTGCGTTGCTTCACTTCCAGGTATATCTGGCATGTAGCGTAGCGAGTTGCTACGCTGTCTTGGCTCTTGCCTGTATCACGGGGTCGCTGTTTCCGATGTCTTGATTCCTGAATCACTATTACTGTTTCATGATGTATCATTGCAAGAGTAATTTTGACGTTGGGCGCAACATTTGACGCTTAGAGGTCGCGGTATCCAGTCTGTTTCTGAATCCATGCATTCAGTATAATAACGCAGATTTGCTGATCTGGTTACCAGTCGCCTTGCAGTCCAGTCCCTGTTGGTGGCTGTGGTTTACAGATGAAGCCGATCTACACATCAGCCTGTTGGAGATGTTGGCAGTTACGTCATCCTTCATTGGCGAGAGATGCCGTCAGGCGCCTCTCTCATGGTAGCCACAGACAGTACCACCGCAGTGGCTTATATCAACCGTCGGGGCGGAACCCACTCCAGCAGTCTGCTGCAGTTGACTTATCGTCTCTACAAGCTGGTTGACGAGATTCCGTTGTAACTTCGGGCTCGCCATATTCCAGGGGTTTCCAATGTACTAGTCGACACACTGTCTCGGCCGTTGTCTCCACATCTGACGGAATGGATGCTCCATCCCGAAGCGTTTCGATGGGTGTGCGACAGACTTTGCACATCAAACATAGATCCTTTCGCCACACGATTCAACCATCAGCTGAGGGTTTACGTGTCTCCGGTGCCAGATCCCGAAGCTCTGGATCTCGACGCATTGTTGATGGACGCATACGCTTTTCCTCCACCAATCCTCCTTCCAAGGGTGCTTCAGAGGTTTCAGCTGTACCATTGTCGCCTGTTACTCATTGCTCCGATGTGGCCATCCAGGATGTGGTATCCAGATCTAATACGTCTTGCCGATCCACATCCTTTATCGCTGCCAGACTGGGATCATCTGTTGCTGCATCCCACGTCAAGACTATACCATCCACATCCGCAGTTGTCCAATTGCACGCGTGGACTGTATCTCCAAGAGTTTGAGGAAGAAAGGTTTTTCTTCACAGTCTACGGCGGCCATTTTGAAAGCGCACAGATCATCTACTACTGCGGCTTACAACGTCAGATGGCTTTGTCTTCACCGATGGTGTGTCCGGCAAAAAAACTCAACCCTCAGACGATTCAAATACCTCGTCTTGCTGGGTTTTTTGCTGTATCTGCGGACCACTTTACGATTGAAGGGGTCTACCATCGCTGGGTACGTTTCGGTCATCGCTACTGTTCGTGATGTCACTACTGGAACGAAGTTATCGGGTATTCCTGAGATCCATAAGATGATCAAAGGGTTTCGCCTTGAAGATCAAGTACACCGGTTTCGGCCACCAAGATGGGACCTGAATCTGGTGTTACGAGCGTTATCGACCGCACCTTATAAGCCGATCGAATCCTCTTCCCTGCAAGACTTGACGCGGAAGATGGTGTTTTTACTCGGTTTTGCCACGGCTGTCCGTGTCTCAGAACTCCATGCTCTTGATGTAGACTTGGTACGTTTTCACCGAGATCGGCGTGCAGTCAACTTGGGGTTACTCATGAACTTTGTTGCAAAGAATCAGTTACCAGACCAAGCGCCTCGTTCGTATGTTGTGCAGGCCCTCTCCTCTATCGTTGGTCCGGCGGACATTGAGGACTTGGCGTTGTGCCCTGTCAGAGCCCTGCACCAGTACATCGAGAGGACCAGATCTTTTTCGACAACATCGCAAAAGACTTTTCCTTTCCTGTAACCAGAGTCGGTTGAGGGATCTTACCAAGAACACGGTGGCCACCTGGATCCGGTCTTCTATCCTGACCGCCTATCAGAAGGAGGGTTTACCTGCTCCGTCTGCTTCTAATCCGCATGAACTCCGTGCCTTGGCTGCCACGATGTCCCTGCACTGCAACACACCCATTCAGCACATTATCACTGGTTGGTTCTGGGCTACGGACTCCATCTTCGCCAACTATTATCTGAGGGATGTCTCCACAGAAGACGTTGAGGGGTTCCATCATCTGGGTCCGGTTGTTGCTGCACAGACTCTGTTGAATACAAGCCGTCCTCGTCGCCGTTGATGTCTGTCTGATTCTGGGCTGCATACCGAGATGTCCATCGAATCGACAGATGAGGATTGCTTAGACTTTTGTTCTTTTGCACAGTTCACGTACTGGTGCCGGAACTTTTGTCTCGATAACCTTTACCCTGCACTGCATGTGGTTATTGGTTGTCGTTATTGGACTAACAGATCTTTGGTGTACTAGACAGAAAAACACTCGGGGGTCTTGTTTTGTTCAATGTTCTGACGGATGCACCTCATTAGGTTGTCGCTTGTTATTGAAAAACTATAACACTTCAATACGTGAGGGTTACCTAACACCTGCATCCCTGGTGGCTACGTCTTCCCACCCTGTCAGAACCAGCATGAGATGTGGCTTCCGCCTCCTGGTCCATGTGTTCTAGGAGCCGTACCTGCCACTGCTGACGGATGCCACCATTCTGGTTGTTGTTACTAACATCACCTGCATTGGTCTGTGACGGGCATCCCTAGGATGAGGGCTTACCAAGGTTGGCCTTATTCTTCCACTAGTCAGCCTGTTTCCGGTTGGGGAGTTTTCACAAGCATCTACGGATCTCGGCACCCACCACCATCTGTTGAATGCTGCACTTGTTTGAGGACAGGTAATGTCTATAGAAATGGAGAAAACTTGAGTGTTTTCTCTTTTATAGATACATTACCTGTCCTCAAGATTCATCCCGCCCGGGCCTCCCCGCTTCCTGTTCTCCGTGCGATGTGCTCAGGGAAAAAGAAGGAAGTTACAGTCATGTGACCGGAACTAGAGAGCAGTATGCAGTAGAAGAATTTAGGCCATCCCATTGGCTGTTGGGATGTTCGGACCAGACCACTTGCGTGGGGGGGAGGTGCACTTGTTTGAGGACAGGTAATGTATCTATAAAAGAGAAAACACTCAAGTTTTCTCCATTTTATTATATTTGTGTAGTTAATAATGTTCTCCATTGTTCTTTTGTTTACTGTTAGGGTGGTGCACTGGTCCACATCTATCTGGATGGGTCGGTTCTCGTGACACATGGAGGCATTGAAATGGGACAAGGCCTGCATATAAAAATGATACAGGTATCGTCCTCTGAATTATCAAGTCATCATTATAAACATTCTGCATTGTAATTTGTTAATGTTGTATATGTGTACGGTGAGGATTCATTACGATGACAATCATTACTACAGCGGATTTAAGGTGCAGGACGTAGTCTAGTTTTAAAGCGTTCACCTGGTGCACGATCGGTCTAAGATCGACCCCTGTCAGTAGTCTCATGGGACTGTTTTTCGTTCCAGCCTGTGCTCCAAAACGTTCATGATATGTACTTTCCTGTCTGTGGGATGCTGCATAATATGTATGGTGGAAGTGCGTTTCCTTTTATTATCTGTATGGTCCTTAACCATATTTCCGACGCCATATAACGATAATCAAAATGTGTTGAGTGCGTGATTAAATAAAACATACCTTCCTTACATTTATTATAAAATATAAATGTTGTGACATATTTTGGTCTCTCGTTGACATAATCAAAAGGCACGATATAGGTATTACTTTTAAGATCAGTTTATGATAGGTGAAACAATTTTATTATTCAGAATTATTGGTTAATCCTCATACATCTAATATATAAATGTGTGTGTTTCAGATTGCATGCCAGGTACTAAAGGTTCCTCGTGACAAAGTGTTCCTTAATGAGACCAGCACAGACAAGGTTCCAAATGCATCCCCTACAGCTGGCAGCAGTGCTACAGACCTCAATGGTGGTGCTATGAAGGTAACCCATATATTGAATAAAGCTCTGCGCCTAGCTTAGTAGTAGCATGCTGGGGTGAACGGGAGAGTATTAGTTTTTGTCCCTGTATTATATTAAACTAAATGAATTTCACAGTTCACTGTTGGTGTATTATTTATACTTATGTTTATGCTTATAAACCAATAAAGATTCCAGTATGCTTTCCTTGGTACACACACCAGCTATGTGGACTGTGTATTCAGGACAGTGGATTAGTGGCTGGTCTGTTAGTGGTTAGTGTGTTGGTGGTTAGTGTGTTAGTGGTTAGTGTGTTGGTGGTTAGTGTGTTGGTGGTTAGTGTGTTAGTGGTTAGTGTGTTGGTGGTAAGTGAGAGAGAAGTCAGTGTGGTGGCCTTGAACCTACCCATTGAGTGTGTAATATCTCTCTGCATGGGGGACTGTACTGGGATGCGAACCCAGTACCTACCAGTCTTAACCACTACATCTCTCAGACTGGTCACAGTTCACTTAATTTTCAACCCTGTAATATTTGTTACATAATGTTAAAAATATGGTTTGGGGGCCGTTCAACAATTATGTAATGCACAATTTGATATTTTTATAACCACCAACAAATTTAATATTTTTGTAACTCTAAGGCTACTCCCTCCCTGTAAAGTTAATCTTTGTCTATCACGCCACTCGTTCTTTCCATGTCATACTAATGAAATATGACCAACAGTAGATTTTCCGTTTGCTTGGTTTGATAATAGATAAAAGATTGTTTTGTTTAACGACACCACTAGAACACATTGGTTTATTGATCATCGGCTATTGGATGTGAAACATTTGGTAATTTTGACATATAGTCTTAGAGAGATAACCCGCTACATTTGTCCATTAGTAGCAAGGGATCTTTTATATGCACCATCCCACAGGCAGGACAGCACATACCACGGCCTTTGATATACCAGTCGTGGTGTACTGGCTGGAACGATAAGTTTGGTAATAGATACTAGAAAATGATCTGTTATGAATGAAAATGAGAAAATTGTTTTGAAAATGTTATGTAAGAATTGACAGGCGCACTCTCCCCTTCATAATATACTCTTCAAAAGAAGAAACGCAAAACCACATTGTCGTAACATTTGGAGAATTGATTTAATTATTGAATGGTGAGTCCGATAATTACCAAATGTTGCAGGATTGTTCACAATTCACTCTAGTCCATTGTGAGTAAGTGATAGGACACACCACCAAGGTCAAGGTCATCTGGAGTCAATACCGGGTGTGGCCTCCGCGTGTGTTGACAACTGCCTGGCACCGCCTGCCCATTGAAGCAACCAGAGTACGGATGACGTCCCGGGGGATGGTGGCCCACTCGGCCTGCAAGGCTGCTGCCAGCTCGGGCAGGGTCTGGGGCTGTGGTTGTCGCTGTCGGAGGCGTCGGTCCAACTCGTCCCATAGATGCTCAATTGGGTTCAAATCCGGTGATATCGATGGCCAAGGAAGGACATTAATGTTGTTGTTCTGTAGGAAAGCCGTTGTGAGACGTGCTGTGTGAGGCCTGGCGTTGTCATGTTGGAACACTGCGTTGGCGTTGGCCATAACTGGAACGATGTGTGGCCGGAGGATCTGGTCAATGTAGCCCTGTGCATTCAGGTTGCCCTGCACGTGGACCAGGTCAGTTCTGTCAGTGTTTGAGATGGCTGCCCACACCATGACTCTACCCCCGCCGAATCTGTCCACTTCCTGCACGCAGTTTGCCGCATAACGTTCACCACGACGCCTATACACGCGACATCTTCCATCATGACGTCGGAGCAGAAATCGAGACTCGTCACTGAACCACACCTGTCTCCATCACAGTTGAGGCCATTGTCGATGAATCTGGCACCACTGCAGTCGGAGTCGACGGTGTTGTGGTGTTAAGATGACACCTCGAACTGGACGTCTGGCACGAATTCCTACCTCACGTAGGCGGTTCCGTACGGTCTGGTCGGATATCCTGCGCAAACCTGGTATTGCTGCGGCTGTGGAGGTGGCAGTAGTCAATCGTTCCCGAAGGTGGCGTACCCAGATGTAGCGGTCCTGCCCGGGGGTAGTGACCCGTGGTCGACCGGATCTAGGGAGGTCACGTGTTGATCCATGTTGCTGGTAACGGTCCCCCACAGTCTGGAGATGGTGCTTGGGGACACATGGAATGCCCTGGCAACGGCCGTTCTGGATTCGCCTGCGTCTAGTCGGCCGATGGCATTGTTTCTCTGCGGTTCACTGAGACGTGGCATGTCCTGGATTGTCAACTGTCGGCCAGATACAGAGGCCAGGCAAACGAACACCCTGCACTTTTATACTGTCGGTGTTCATGTTGCACGTGCAGACAACGCACGTGCAGTGGTGACATGGTTTGCACGTGGCTGCGTTTTTGCGAATATTCACATTTTGGAACTTTATTGTACAGTAGCTGCGTTTTATCGAATGTAACCGTGGGAATGTGTTTGGGACATGCAATGACCTTATATTCACAAAGCATGAACCGGTAAGAAACATAAAATCGGAGTTATAACCCATTTGTACCCTTTTGCGTTTCTTTTTTTGAAGAGTATATTATAGCCCCTCTTCCCCCTGGATCGGTACAATTGTTTAACGGCCCCTTTTTATCATTTCAACTGTTTCTTGTCACTGTTAATATAACTAGTGACCATTGTTTGTCATAATTCATTGTATTGTATATGTGATTTAATAAATATTGACATGGAATTTCTATTTAATATTTTCATATATCAACTGTATTTGTTTTCAGAATGCCTGTGAGATTCTGTATAAACGTCTTGAACCTTACATGAAAGCCAACCCACAGGGAACATGGGAAAGCTGGGTAAGTAATACAGTGCATAACACACCTCTATCTACAGACTGAGGCTACTGAGCATATGCAATAAATATTGGCATTAATGAGTTTCTTTTCTGGTGCTCTAAACCACATGTGACATTTGTAGAGGAATATAGGCATTTTCTCCAAATGAGAAAAAAATGTGGAAATATTAATATGATGAACTCATTCGATTTCCATCTATAATAAGTTTAAAATATCCATTGTATGCTGTGGCATATTTTAGATGTCCACCTAGATATGTTTTGTGATCTGTTACATGTACTAATGTGCATGTGACTTAGACTAGAAGGAGAAGGAGGTGGGGGTCAATTATTAGTGGTTATAATTGTTGATGTTTTCAGGTCCAGATCCAGAAGTTTGTAAAGAGAGGGTTACACAATTCCGAAAAGGGCAATTTGAGTTTGTAGAAGGCAGATGACCAGAGTTCCTGAAGGGAGCGAGATCTATATGGGGTTCAGCTGCTTGTTCAGAGATTCATTTTCAGCGCACTTTAGTCTTGTGTATTATTATTATTATTATTATTATTATTATTATGGGTTTTTTTGTGTTTTTTTTTGGGGGGGGGGGGGGGGGGGGGCTGTGACCCATCTCTGGATCCACCAATGTATTTGTGTTAATTATGGGTTGTTAATTAATTCACAATAAACTGTGTTTCAACAAGACCTTAAAGTGGAAATAATAAATTAACTATATTCGATGTCATTCAACATTCGTTTTGTTAATCTCTTTATAAAGAAACACCTTTCTTATTATTTGCAGGTAAGTGCAGCATACATGGACTGCGTTCAGCTATCAACGACAGGGTTTTTCAAGTATGTTTATCTTTCAAATGATTTCAGTTTAGTAGTATTATATAAACATACTTATGTATTGCTTTAGAAAATATGTCTTTTTATGCTCTAAAGCTTATTGTCTACCTTGCTAGTATAACATTTTATTGTATTACTTTATAGTCGCACACTTAAATGGGACAAAGAAAATGGTGGAACCTTTTACCCATATTTCGTGTGTGGAGCAGCTGTTAGTGAAGTGGAAATCGACTGTCTGACTGGAGAACATGAGGTATGATATTAAATCTTTGCAAAAATTAGACTTGCACCAATTTAGTTTTTCGTAGAATTTATTTAATATTTTATGTAATAAAATATCTTCAGGTAGTACAAAAATGGTACCTTTAAACAAGAGGGCAGTTTATTATATTTTTCCTGGGATACAACTCCACTCCTTGCATCCTTACTAGGTACAGACCTGAAATCTAAATTACTGGGAGGAGAAGAAAATTATAGTGATGTGTGATCCGTTTAACTAATTGATCATGCATACTGTTTAGACTTCTTAACTGGGGGCAAAAAAGGTGTGTGTAAAAGTTAAAACCAATTGAGCATTAAAATAATGACATGTAGGTTTTGACATTTTAATTGCCTAGAGATAACTTGTTTTATTTTATTTTCCTTCAGTAAAATGATATATTGTTATAATTACATTAAGATATGTTACAGGTTCTTCGTACTGACATTGTGATGGATGTTGGAAGGAGTCTGAATCCTGCAGTTGATATTGGTCAGATTGAAGGAGCTTTCACACAGGTATTGTGTTTTAACTGAAGTGTGAATACCAGCAAGAAATACATTGCATGTACAAATGTTTAAGCTGCATGCAAGTGTAGTTAATTTTGTAGCCAATTTCCAATTTAGATAGTGAAACAAAATTGAGAAGTATAATGACTCATCTTGCTAAATATCGTATTAGTCCCCTACCAGTCCAGCTGGAGGGGAATATACATTTTGTCTCTTTCTGTTTGTCACATATAGTTTTTCTGGACTATTTTTCACAATGGACTTCCTTCACAATGCCAAAAGACATTGAGCTGAAAGTGTGTGTATAGCTTTATCGGGTAGAGTTACAGAGCAAGTTGGACTTTAATGGGAATTTGCTCATGTTTTACAGCGTTATGGCCTTTGAACTTAGAATTAATGAAAATGTGTTGGGCCTTGTAAGGAACATGTATTGTTTTAGTAGTACTCCCAGAACGCTTAATGCCGTTACAATTATTATACAATATATAGACTGTGTATGCTGAATTCAAGTTCAGTTCTACAGCTTAAAATATAAATATGAACTAAATGTTTTAAAAGTCTGCCTTTTATTTTTGTTTAGGGATATGGGTTGTTTTGTTTGGAACATTACAAAATCAACCCAGAAGGAGTTCTTCTGACACAAGGTCCGAGTACTTACAAAATTCCATCATTCAGGAATGTTCCCGTGGAGATGAACGTCCATCTTCTGAAAGGAAGTCGCAATGAGGAAACAGTTTTCTCTTCTAAGGTTTGTTGGAACAAAAATAGACCTGGCAGCCATGAACATTTGTTTTTTATCTTTGAAATCAGATATTTTTTACTTATTGACAACTATTTCCACCCTTAAAGGTTTTCAATTGCAATTCAGTGTGAAAACGTAAGTGAGATGTCATACATATATAATTAGCCATATTGTTCAAAATATATTTTGGTGTGTACGAAATTTATGCATATCACTTGGACATCATACCTTTTCCCTGCATCAAAAACGTGAACCTCCATGTTGTTTCAAACCCATTCCTTCATGTACGTCATTGGGCAACATTGTTCAGAAATATCGTTCTTAAGATAGGATAAGAAACTTGCTGCCATTCCCATCATGTTTACTTCCCTTGTGACAGTTTAAAGTTATTTTGTTTGGGACATAAATTTTATGTGAAATGTTAACTTGTTTAGCATCCTATAATAAATCAATTCTGACAGCAGAATTATAAGATTTGTTCGTTTAGGGAATTGGTGAACCTCCACTGTTCTTGGGGTCGTCAGTTTTCTTTGCCATCAAAGATGCCATAGCGTCTGCCCGTGCTGATGAGGGAATAACTGGCTACTTTAGGATTGACAGTCCAGCCACACCAGACAAAATCCGAATGGCATGTCAAGACAGGTTTTCTAAACAGGTATATTTTGTGCATGTGTGCTATTGTATACTGAAGTTCTTGCTCCTTTTCGGTAGAAGTTTTCTCGTTTACTATCTATACCAGGCCCCGTGCTTATAAACCTTAAAGTCTAGACTTTAATAAAGTCCATACTTTAACGTCATGGCAACGCCATTCAAATAACATTACGTTAAAGTCTGGACTTTATTAAAGTCTAGACTTTAAGTTTTATAAGCACGGGCCCAGGTCTCAGCAAATACAAACGTCGCATAGCTGGAAAATAGGTTATATACAGACACTATGGAAGCAAGTAGACATGGGGGGGGGGGAGAGGGGGGGGGAGGGGGCTGACTAAGATCGAGGGCGCAAAGCAAAGTTTGTAGGGGGATTCGGTGGTATGCTCCCCCGTATACGTTTTAAAACTAGATGTCGTGAAATGCAATTTCCTGCATTCTACAAGTAAAATTCATTTCTGCCTTAAGATTTACTACCAATATTTTTATTCAGAATTATTAGGGGGCTGGAGCCCTCAGCCCCCCTTGCTTCGCCGTGCCTGATATATACCCATCACATCCAACACACACTCATACATCTGCATAACCTATTTCGACTTGAATAACCTTTTCATTATTAAAAACCAAAATAAAATAAGCATTACTTGGACTGATTAATCAGTAAATCTTACTAGAATGTGTTAAGGTGTCCTGCGCTGATTTATGCTTCTTGTTGAGTAAAATTATCACTGTTTCAAGTTTTAGTTTAATTTAAGAACTGATGTTGATAATGTTTTAATATACTGATGGAAAGAAATAAAGGATCACACAGATATCAACAAAAAATAATGACTGCATCAAAAATAAATTCATATTGTCAGAAGTTGATTGGGAACATATAGGCAGCACATTCAACACTACAGACATTGAATCCCACGTTATGAAATATGGTATGAAATACAGACATTATTACGCTAGTTGTGAATTATATTTAGTCTACAATTCGATGTGTTCCCTTGTTTTTTCCATCAGTATATTAAACCATTTTATTTGAAACTCTTTAGAGATTTTCACCAGCAATTATTCACAGATACCTAAATCTTTCTCTGGGTTTCTCCATTGCATTGTTTTCTCATCACTTAAAATTGACATTATTGTATTGCTGTTGTGCTACGTTATTTCTGGTAGTATTATCAAAATTGGGCTAGGAAGGATGAAGTATTTAATTGTTTGTCAAAACCAGAGCTAATATTATTTTTATGACTGTGTTTTTATTACAGTTTCCAGCTGCAGAGAAAGGTTCTTTTAAACCGTGGTTTGTGGACCTGTAAGACAGCAATGATCAGCATGAGGCACACACATAGAAACAGCACTACTGACTAGTTTTCAACATGGCGTATTCTTGTAAATGTGCCATGTGAAGATTACCTTTCAATTTGTAACCAGATAGCGTTATTAGTTTTTATTTTGCTTATACAATAAATGAGGATTTGACATATTTTTTATGCGGCATTGCACAGAGACACTACAAGTTTCTTTTCTTTTTTGCTTTTAGTTTTAGCCAGAACATTTATTACAATTGTGTTTTAGCCAGAGATTATATTATAAATTTTCATGTACTGGTGTCTAGATTTTGACTGGGCCTACCAGATGGAATTGGGAACCAAATATCATTATTAGTTTTGGTTTTTCTCATATAACCAGACGTTGGCTGATTAATACAAATAATTTCTTGATACCGGTAACTTCACCTTCAAAACTAGAATCTTGTTTTTTGTTTATAAGATTGACCATATGTGTTAAACTACTCACCTGTAATACACCTAGATAATATAAAATTTAAAACGTGTGTAGTAGAATATTTAACCAGGTGCTTTGACTAGGAAAGCTGGTCTTAACCACAAGCCAGTTCAATAACAAGGAAATGGTTTAACGTGCACGTTCAGAGCAAGCTGTTGCAGTGCACACCTGTCGTGGGTGCAAGTTCGGACGTGTGCCAGATCCTTCGCTCAGCAGTTTTCATTCGTTGTTATGCTCTGTATTACTCAAAACAACTGCTACCTCTACCTCAGACAGACCCTTGTTAACAGTTTGTGTGTATATGTCCAAGACAAATTATTATTTTTAATTCACATTTTTATTTGATTGGCAACGGGTAATTTCTGCTTTAAATGGCTTGCCTCTTTACAGGGTATAGGCGTCGGTAGATAATAGTAGCTAATGCGGGGAAGCAATTTATTCAGGGAATACTGAATGTGGATTTCTGGACCGAATTTACAAATCCTGTTTATGTCTTACACGTGTGTAACTACATACATATACAATGTTTAAACACATGCATTTACGAAAAACAGGCTTCGTAAAGTTGGCCCCCCATGTCTGAGGTGTGTGCACATACATTGTATGATGTGTTTTTAATGGATAATATAGAATTGCTGAAATATTTGTTTACTTATTGCAAAAAGAAACCTGTAAAGGAATAGACTGGTTGTGGTATTTGTATTAAAAACACTATCATATATTACTGACTACAGCTTGTAGGAATATATGTAATAGCTCATTCGGTTGAATGTTATACTCTTTTACAAAAGGTTATTAATAAATAGTGTCTATTGAAAAAGTGGTGTGGTAATCTTTCCTTTTTATATATTTTTTTATCCTCATAAAAGACTGGTAGAGCACTCAACTTTGCCTGCCGTAACCAGCCAGGGCCAGCTGAGTGTATTTGAAAGTGGGGGTGGATGTAGGGCGCACTGTGAGTTCGATTGTTAGGGGGTGAAAATGCATGTATTTAAGGACCCGAACTCTGGGCTATGCTCCCCGAGAAAATTTCGAATTTCATGTTAAAATACGGCATTTCCGATTACGAATATGTAGGTTTGGATTAGCGATCATTTCACAGCGTGTTCCACACATAAATACATTACAATGCATATACATAAATACACATCTAGTTAATTAAACATTAATTTTAAAAGTGAATAGAAGATTGATATGACAAATATCAAATTTAGTATGTTTAGTATTTTGTTTGACTATTTGAGTGTGAAATTTGTTAAAATTAATACGAAGTGCATTTCTGCTTCACTCATGTTTGGACAAAAGGAGCAGCGTCTTTCTTCTCTTGGAAGGTTGGGATTTTTATATCTTACAGTTTCAATATGTAAATTATGTGAGTTTGTACTTAGATTTGTAATTGTATTGTAGGTAATACATCTAAATAAGTAGCATTTATAAAGTGTTGTACAGGTTGCAACATAATATAATATGTTTTGTTTTCAAATTCCTTAACACCCCCCCCCCCCCCCCCCATTTCCAGCCTTCTGAACAGAATAATAGCTGGATAGGAAACGTGGGCCCATTCCTACCCCCCCCCCCCCCCCCACACACACACACACACTGTTGATACATTAAAGGCCGTCTTATGCATATTTAAAATCCCTCGCTGCTTAATTGGTAAGAGTAGCCTATGTGACAAAAACGCATATTCTCCCTTTCTCCCAGCTAAATGTCAAAATAATAATTTTAGACCACATACATACATACATACATACATATATATATATATATATATATATATATATATATATATATATATATATATATATATATATATATTGTCGTATGCTGTGTGTTAATGAGTCGTTAAACAAATATTCCTTTCTTTTGATAAAACAAACAACAATTTTACCCAAAGATATTTGGTTATGACTGATCAACTTTTAATGTAAACAGACATGACTGAAATATTAAATATCGTTGTATATCTTTTATGTGGTAAAAGTAAAATGTAGTAGATTTCGTGTGAATAGTTAACAATATTATCAGAATTGTTAAATGTTTGACATCCAAGAGCCAATAGTGGCATAGCTGTGCTTAAAGAATGTTAAACAAAATAAACGGTAAATTATCACTTTTATTATTGACCAGGGATCGAAATACTACTGTCCCGATGGGGTTTTCCGAGCCGGAACATTTCTCTCTCTCTCTCTCTCTCTCTCTCTCTCTCTCTCTCTCTCTCTCTCTCTCTCTCTCTCTCTCGCTTGCTCTCTCTCTCACTCCCCCCTCTCTTTCTCTCTCTCCCCCTCTCTCTATCTTTCTTTCTCTCTCTCTATCTCTCTCTCTTTCTCTCTCTTCCCTCCTCTCTTTCTCTCTCTCCCCTCCCCCCCACCTCCCCTCGACCCCTGTTGTCATAACTAAATGACACCCATGCCCCATTCCAGCCTCCGATATATGTCTTGTTTGTCAGTTCTGTTTTACTGGACTTAAAAAGGAAATATTAAACGTTAATAAAAGAAACTGATATTAATGTATGTCGTATATTATGACAATAAATTAGTGTCTGTATAACATCGATCCAGTCAATATAGGGCGGATGTAGGATTTTTTTAGGAACGAGGTGCCAAGTTTACAAGGGGTACATACCGTAGTCGGGGAAGAGGTGCAACATTTGAAAGGAACGCTTGCAGTATTCAAAGGTGTACTAACATAATGTGGCAACACACCTGTCCCCCCCCCCCCCCCCCCCCCACGAACAAAACCCCCACCAAGCTAACCAAGGTATTACACATATTTCACTCACTAAACAGAAATATATCTATTATATTAATTTGCTAAATAATGAATTTTTTCTTGCAGCATTTTGAAATTTAAGTGGTAGGGATGGGGACTGCAATTTCCACACTCTAGATCCGCGCCTGCAATGTCTGGTAAAATTACCGTCTCGTTGTGACTTTTACCACAATCCTGGGACGTGGAAATTGTTGCTGTTGTCTTCTCTTATTTCTTACAAATTGTGTCCACTTAGAAGTAGGCTCGGTAAACGTTTAACAATCATTTCTGTCGTGGTTTTAGAAGTCTTATTGAGGTTGTGTCGTGTGAGAGACAGGTATGTGGGCATTTCTGTCGTGGTTTTGGAAGTCTTATTGAGGTTGTGTCGTGTGAGAGACAGGTATGTGGGCATTTATTTATACAACAGGCAGCATGCAAGATGACTGGACCTCAACAGAGGCTCCTCTGTAGACACAAGCCTGGGACCTATCATTGAGGAAATTCACTACTTCAACAAGTGCGAATAATTTTTACATGCTCATATACCACTAGAGTTTCGAGCATGTCCGTCCCGGGGCTTGTCCCGGGACAGAACTACTTCAACAAACCATCTCATGACTTTTACAATTTTGAAAGTAGACAATTTCTTCTTCTTTTTTAATTGATTTGAAACGAAATGATGCATGGACTGTTAATGATTTTAGCTCGTTACGAGTTTCTGGGGTGGGACGTAGCCCAGTGGTAGAGCGCTCCCTCGATGCGCAGTCGGTCTGATATCGACCTCAATCGATGGGCCCATTGGGCTATTTCTTGTTCCAGCCAGTGCACCACGACTGGTATATCAAAGGCCGTGGTATATACTACCCTCTCTGTGGGATAGTGCATACTATAGCTTAAGTAACGATACTAATCATGTATTCAATTTATATTTATCTCGATGCCCAAAGGGCGGAACATAGCCAAGTGGTAAGGCGCTCGTCTGATGCACGGTCGTTGTAGGATCGATCCTCGTCGGTGGGCCCAATCGGCTATTTCTCGTTCTAGCCAGTACACCACACCTGGTAAATCAAACGCCACGGTTTAACGACACACCAGCACCAAAAATACATCGGCTATTGGGTGTCAAACTATGGTAAATGCAAACAAATAAATCCTATCTGTGGGATGGTGCATAAAAAAATCACTTGCTACTAATTGAAAAATTTAGCGGGTTTCCTACATCTAATGTTTGACATCCTGTATTCGATTATTAATACATCAGGGTACTTTAGTAGTGTCGTTAAACAAACAACAAACTAAACACGTTACAGAAGCCTAGGAGCAGTAAGTTGCCATATAGAAAAAACGTTTTTGAAGTATAAATTACTCTTTGGGGGAAGTATATAGAATGTAAGATTTGACCACTTCTTTCTCTTGGCGGCCATTTTCATGGCCGTCGTGGATTTAAATGATGATGCAATACGTTAGCGCGAATAAATGAATTCATTTGCCCATAAAATTAATTCATTAAAATACAAATCTTTTCCTAATTGACGTAAAATGCTATAAATTACGATTTCCTTTTTCTAGCTAGTGTGCTAGTGGATTGTGATGCACTTACATAGACCATGTGTTGCCCAAAATTGGCGGCCATCTTGGATTAAACGATGTTGTGATGCCTTAATTAGCTGTGAATAGTTTATAATGAATTCCTTGGGAATGTTGCCAAGCTCATTTCAGTTTGTGTGATTACAATTAGCTATATATTGACATACACATACAGAGAAATGTTATTAAGTTTTTGGAAAAATTCCCTCTACTAAAACTCAGTTTCTGACCGTAAGCTACCCTGCAGAAGTCCATCATGCTGTTTTGAGATCTGTCGAACAATTGCGTGACGTCATTTTCCTTTGAAAGATTACAACAATCACATAGGGCTCTAATTTTTGTAGAGGGGGTTGGGGTGGGGGCAGGCTGTTTTTGACCCGAATCAAACGAAAATGCCCAAATATGGATAACACTTTTTTTTCTAATTAACATTACTGCCAAACAATTTTTGCAAAGTAATGGCTACACATGCTTACATGGATTACAACTAATTTTGTCGGTAAAATGATGGAAATAATGGTAAAAAGGCCTGTTTAGCACTTTGATCGAATATATTTGCCGTTTTCGTCTCAAATTCGAGGATTTGCTCCAGCGCTATGGGGCAGCCGGTTAGACGGTTAGAAGCGAAGTTTGGCTCCCACAACTCAAACAATGAACTTGGTATCTGTGTGCACTGAATGGGGCACATCCTACACCACAATGCGCCCTACCTGCAAAACTGAATATTATCATTATGTTTCAAAGAAATATGATATTCACGTAATTATTGTTAGACGCTTGGAAGGGACGTTTGGCTCCTACAGTATAAACAACGATCGTGCGGGACTGGTTGGGACGGGAAAAAAGACCCTCGCGTAGAGAGGTCAATGGTGTGCTAGTGGATTGTGATGCACTTACATAGACCATGTGTTGCCCAACTTAACTGACAGGTTGTGGCGCATATGCTGTCATGGATGGATGAGCTGAAGCTCAAGGGCGGAGCGCTGGCCTATAATGCACTGGATAGCAGGATCAACTGCTATCGATGGATTCGGGGTTTCACCGTCACAACCATTATTCATTATCAAAGGTAGTAATATGAAAGTACTGTCCTGTGTATGGAAAAAATACATAATTAAAACATGACTTGCTGTTTTTTGGTAGAATTAGCCATGTGTACATAGCGACAGCCCCCCCCCCCCCCCCCCCCCACCACCACCCTCTCTCTCTCTCTCTCTCTCTGTCTCTTTCTTTCTTTCTCCCTCATAAGTGTGGAAATAACAACGCGTAAATAAATAAATAAATGCATTGGCTCTGAAGTGTGGTTACACATATACCCCTTTCCTTATGGTCTGCGGTGGAATGTATACATAGATGAAGTGGGGAGGGGGCTGGCTGCCTAGCTGCTTGTTATGGGACTATTTGCAAATGCCATAGGACGTTGTACACCAGTGGTCAGTGATTACTTGGAAAAAGAGATACGTCTGGCTGGCACGTTCCTCAGACACGATTCTCATCGAGAAAACACACCAAACCTTGAATTCCAAAAGTCAAGAGGCTGTCCTGAGTTGCTGAGCACTATTCATAAGATTTCCCAACGATCAAAGCCTTTCTATTGAATAAATGTACATATAAACTTTATAAAAGTACATTCTCTTGTTTAGAATAATTTGTCCACTGTGTGTTTCTTATCGTCCTAATGTTTGTAGTGGAATACTTATTTGTTTTCCTATTGAATTGTCAAAACATAATTAATGCCTAAAGTTTTATTTCACAGTGATACTATTGGAAACTAATAGAGAACTTAAATTAGTCAATCATCGACTATTAGATTATCTAATATTTCAAACATTTGAAAATTCCGACGCAGTCTTCAGAGGTAGAGAAAATTCGTCATATTTTCAATTATATTATATGCACTTTCCCCACAGCAGGATAGCACATACGAAGGCGTTTGATACAAGTCACGGGACACTAATGGCGGCGGTAAAAGCCTTTGCTGAGGGGATCCTTTCTACAATCTAATAGAATACTCTAACCTGGCAGGAAGGTGTTTATGGTGTTTTTGATTTATTTTGTGTGATGTGTGACGAGTGATGTTTTTGTTTTGTTTTTGGGGAGGGTGTGTTGTTGTTGTTTTATTATTATTAAAACAGTATACTTAGGCAATATTAGTTTCAATAGTAGTTTCAAAGACCACCATACTTCCATTCTGTAATACATTCCACAAACCTACCTCATTTAGACCACATTAGGCTACACCATTTAAAAAGTGTTTTTCATAATAGCTGTGCTTGACTAAGGTGCTTGGGTAGGTGGATCGAGCCGTTAGGTGAACCAATTTTCTGGATGGTCTTTATGTTGGCTTACACACTGTGTTAATGCGAGCCCAAAACAATATCCTTACCTATCCTATTAGCAAGAGTAGTCCGCAATGTCAAATAACATCTTACCAACTTGTTAGGGTCTACAACATCCGTACAACACATTTTAATGAATTGACTCCTCTTAATAAGCAGAGTGGGTGTTTTTTCATAAACAGACAAATAAAAAACAATATCACCAAACACGTTTCTTGTAAATACAATTTATTAATAACCGTTTGTGGAAGAATCCATTGCTCTACAGAATACTCACTGCAACCAGTAACAGCACTTGTTATGAACACCACTATATTATTGTTTAAACAATTTGTGTTGTTTCTGCTCTTTTTTTTAATAAAAGAAAACAAAAACACGAGAAGCAATGTTTAGTCTATTGGCTCATTAAAATCAATCATGCACATTTGCCACTGAATTCCATTTATGAAAATATATTGTACATAAAGGCTACTAAAATATATTTCGTTTCCACAAGATAATACATCATTTTATGGATAGATTTTCACATTTCATGTCGATTGGTTCAGAAACAACACCAGAAAAGGACAAATTTTGAGACGATCAGTCAAAAGCCATCATGGCAATTCATGCCTAGAAGGGGCACATGCCTCTGTTGCACTTGACACCTATACAGTTTTCACCATGCACAAGGAAATACTGTTTTTTCACGTTGAAAAATAAATGTCTCAGCAATATGGGCTGTTAGATTAAAAATAAATGTTGTCTCAGCAATATGGGCTGTTAGATTAAAAATAAATGTTGTCTCAGCAATATGGGCTGTTAGATTAAAAAACAGGTTATATTATAGTTCTGATCAGTAACTGGAATATCATCATGTATTTGTTCACCAACAAAGTTACGTGTTTTCGGAAATTTATTTATTTTGTTACATAGTATTACAGTTATATCTTATTTATTTATTTTTAACCATAAAAATATATAATTATAAACGTCTCCTCAAAATGGATTGCATAATAATTATTTTACTTTACCATTTCTTTCACATATAATTCATTTGAAACGGTCAACTGAGTTGAATAGCTTGTGCTATATATATATAGATAGAGAGAGAGAGAGAGAGAGAGAGAGAGAGAGAGAGAGAGAGAGAGAGAGAGAGAGAGAGAGAGAGAGAGAGAGAGAGAGAGAGAGAGAGAGAGAGAGAGAGAGAGAGAGAGAGAGAGAGAGAGAGAGAGAGAGAGAGAGAGAGAGAGAGAGAGATAGAGAGAGAGATATAGAGAGAGGGGGGTTATTACCAACTGTAAAACAAATTGTATTATCGAGCATAATACATTATTTTTATTCCTAATATATGATACTGACGATACCGAAATACACGAGGGTAATAATCTCTTTATCATATAATCTCAAGCTTAATACAACGTGTTTTTGTAAACTGTACACGCAACTTTAATTCCAATCCGCCATTAATAGATATTCAAATGACGTAAGAATATGTGGCGCGGTGTATTTTTGAATGGAAATGACGTCAAACTCGAATGACGTCATTTTGGATGTCCTTACATCAAACAAACTAGGGCTTAACGTTTTTTTTTGTTTTCTAACGCTGGACAGCTTTAAGTGTCAAATTGCCATTGAAATGTTTTTATTCGATGACTATGAATGCATACGTCAATTATGGAGTGTCACACAAGTACATTTGCTTAAATGTCAATAAACCTCGTGCTGTGACCTCGATTAATTTACATCTAATTTGCAAAGTTATCAAATTCTTAAAGTATGTGATCTTAAAAATATCACATACTTTGATTGCACTGAAAATGTAAGATATTATATGATAAATATATACAGTCAAACCTGTCCTAGCGGCCACCTGCATTCAGCGGTCACCTGCCTTAAGCGGCCACTTTTATCTATTCCCTTGTGTGACCGCTTAAGAAGGTTTGACTGTATATCATATGTATCAAAATATATTTTTGAAATTAATAAAAAAATATATTCCAATTAAAATGTAATGTTGAATTACAAGCTGATATAACATGGATTATGTCATTTTATGGAAATTTATATATAAATTTATATTCGTGCAAAATACAAAATCACCACCACATATGTTAATATTCTATTATCCTATGTGGTTATAGGCAAAACAAAACCCCTGAATATAACCTATATAACCACAAAATCAATCATGTAAGCCACATAAAACTCCACTGACACCAGTAGTGTATATACTATGGAGTCTATTCATATACAGACCACACAAAAAGTATGGCTAAAACACAATTACACTGATATGTTTTCTAAATAATGGAAACCCTAAAACCCTATACTGTCTACATCTACATCCCTGACAGCCGCAGAAACAATTTAAAAGCAACACATTTAAAATTCTCAATATCAACGTTGACAGAATGTTCATAAATCCCGACTAGTATACCACTTGTGCGCTTAGTCTTGATCACTGTGGACTTACAAATCCACAAACCATGGCCTGTAAGAACCTTTCTGTGCAGATGGAAACTAAAATAAAGACAGAAATTCATAAATATAATAGATGAGAATTTATTGTTTAACGACACCACTAGAGCACATTGATTAATTAATCCATGGCTGTTGGATGTCAAAAATTTGATAATTCTGAGAAAATCTGCTACATTTTTTCTTAAAGCAGTAAGGGATCTTGTATATGCACTTTCCCAGAGACAGAAAAGCACATACCACGGGAAATGAAACAGATGTCATGAAGAAGAAGAAGGTAAATGGGAACAGCCTTCAAATAGCTACAAGTAAAATGGTACATTATCAACTTAAGGTTTCGAAAGAAATTTTAAAATCAAAAGCTTAAAATCATGAAGACAGCGGAAACCTATGGTCTCCACATATAGACTACCTCTACCGACAACCAGTAAGACTTTCAGTGTAAATGAAAATACTGCACACAGCCAGATGGAAAAGAATGTTTAATGTGCCTCAGCATATACGTTTTAAATTGTTTGGTCTATTTGATGTAGACCTAACATTTTGTTCAGGCAACACTAGTTCAAGCAGGTACGTTTATTTAGGCAAGTGAAGTTTCTAAGGGGGGAGGGGGGGTGGGGGTCGAGCTATGTTCCACCAGAAAATATATGTACATAAAGAAACCAATTTGCTTCATTGGGTGGTTTCGACCAGAGAACGCCCCTGCACACTAGCCTCTCTAGGTTAGTCTTCGTTGTGAGTAAAATAAATGCGAGCTAAAGATAATGAAATGGTGATAGGTGAGCAATCATGTGAAATTTCAGTTAAAATCTGCTTTAAATTTTATTGCAAGGCCATCAATTTGTCACTCTCATAAAACTTGGTGAGTGTGGAGGGGAACACAAATGATGCATGTTTTTGACAAAAACTGTAGATAGACACCAACTGATACCACATAGGTTACTTCTACCAAATATCATTAAAGACTGTAATATAAATTAACATGTGTCACACAATTGTAGACAATACAATATACCTGTTTAGAAAACCTGTCTTGACATGCCATTCTGATTTTGTCTGGTGTAGCTGGACTGTCGATCCTAAAGTAGCCAGTTATTCCCTCATCAGCTCGGGCAGATGATATGGCATCTTTGATGGCGAAGAAGACTGATGCTCCCAAGAATAGTGGAGGTTCACCAATTCCCTAAACAAGACAATGTTATAATTCTGCATCATAGTTATATTGGATGTTAAACAAGCTTGAACTTAACATTAGATTATTGTCTCAAATAAAATAATTTTAACTGTCATAAGGGAATTAGATATGCTGGACATGATAACAAGTTTAATATCATTTTCCTTGTTTGATGTCTGGCATCTTACTTATTTTTCATACAAATGGAATTGAAATACAAAACATTTAGATATGAGTGGAAAATGCTTTCATAGTGCAGAAAATCTTATTTCAAAGATAAAATATTTCATAGATGCCAGGTATATTTCCCAGTTCAACATACCTTAGAAGAGAAAACTGCTTCATCATTGCGACTTCCTTTCAGAAGATGAACGTTCATCTCCACGGGAACATTCCTGAATGATGGAATTTTGTAAGTACTCGGACCTTGTGTTAGAAGAATACCATCTGGGTTGATTTTATAATGCTCCAAACAAAACAACCCGTATCCCTAAACAAAATAAAATGCTCAATTATAATATTAATATGCTGAATAAGATAATTAATGTTTATTTAACGTTTTTAAAAACAACAGTTAAAATATAGTTCAGACACAAATACAGGGGTTTGTGAAGGGTGGGTTTTTTTTCCGTTGACATCCACACAAAAGGAGTGGTTGCCCTTCGGCACTATCCTGGATCCATGTCTGTACTACATATTAAAGTTTAAGCTGTCATGCATCAAAAATGAACTGAAGTTGTATTCAACAAATAAAGTTTGCATGTATTTATAATAATTTCACAGAAACATAATTTTTTTTTTTATCAAAGCATAAAATGTCATTGTACTGTTGGGTTGTACAATATAATTTGAATGAACAGTGTTTGTGCAGCTTAGGTACTTTGTAAATACAATGTAATTCATTCTGGTATCCATATTCCATGGTTAAAACACAATACCTGTGTGAAAGCTCCTTCAATCTGACCAATATCAACTGCAGGATTCAGACTCCTTCCAACATCCATCACAATGTCAGTACGAAGAACCTGAAATATATCTTAGTATGCTTATACCATATACTATTGTACTAAAGGAAGTGTTGTTGAAATATAAAATAAATGTTTTATTTGGGCTAGTAACCTTTCAAAAGCTACTCGATATAACGTCAATGTCAATTTGTTTTTGCAGTCAATGGTCTATGGATCTACATAATATTTATAAGCAACGAGTCACATAAATCTCACTTCCAATTTCCATGTAACTTCCAGTATTGTGTAACAATCTTACTTCTATGATAAAAACGCCATGTTACAGGCACTAGCCGACCAATTCTAATGGTGCACACAACCGTCTCTCCATACTGTAATTATCTAGGATACATTTCTTTTGTTTAGTTTTCAAATTCCAATTGCCTTTAGGTAAGGATATTAACAACCATCATTATGATAATTGATATGTACTATTAAATAGAATATAAAGATCTCCTGACTGAATATATTCTATAATTATGTATAGTGTGTATGACGTGTAGATAGTATTATCTGTAATGTCATACCTCATGTTCTCCAGTTAGGCAGTCAAGTTCCACTTCAGTAACAGCTGCTCCACACACCCAATAGGGAAATAACTTTCCACCATTTTCTTTGTCCCATTTAAGTGATCGACTATAAAGTAAAATGTAAAATTGAGTACTAGCAGGCTAAATAATCAATATAACACCTCGTCAATTAGCTTTAGAAAATAAAAAAAATATTTTTTAATAAGTTGTACAGGATAATTTATGTTAAATGAATAAATTACGGTATAAATTCAAATAATTTGAATGATAAACACATACTTATAAAAGCCTGATGCTGATAGCTGAATGCAGTCCATATATGCTGCACCTACCTGCAAATAGTATAAAAGGTTTCAGTTTATTATAATATTATGGTACAGAAAAAAGAAAAGGAATGTATGAGACATCCAAACTTGAACACGTTGTTTTAGCAGTATCATACGGTCATAGTTTTAACGATGGACAATTCCTTAAAAACACCCATATGAACTAAACCACTTACTACATGCATCACACTGAGATTATATGAATTTGAGACATAAATATTATGATAATATGGATTAGAGAAATAAATTTAAAAATATAAAACAAACTTAATATAGATGACTTACCCAGCTTTCCCACGTTCCGTTTGGGTTGGACTTCATGTAAGGCTCAAGACGTTTACACAGAATCTCACAAGCATTCTGAAATAAGAACCGTATTCAAAATATATGAAAACAAAAGCAGAATTTATGTCAATATTTAATTACACCATCACACAAAACAGGCTTGTGCTATGGAAATTGTACAGAGGGAGTGTAGACCATACCTATAGCAAACAAAGTTTGTAGTGGTTACATAGTGGATCAACTGTAATTGTTTTGTTTGTTAAATCTTGAAGTCAGCAAACATTACATTTTGAGAGTCCTGTGTTTTAAACAGGTAAAAAGGTCAAAATGGGGCAGCAACTTCAGATGAGTTTTCCTGGATAACCAAACATGTCGTATACAAGTTACCTTCACAGCACCACCATAAATGTCGGAACTGCTGCTCGCGGCTGAGGGTGACGTATTGGGGATCTTGTCTGTGGTGGTGTCGTTGATGAACACTTTGTCACGAGGGATCTTCAGCACATGACTGGCAATCTGAAAATACACGAATGTACTAAGACCCGATAGTGTCGAACTATATACATGCACGTGTGTGTTGCAGATACCTTCATGAAAAATACATATCTGTTATAAATATATTGCAAACACAGCTCTGAAGTTTGTTGTTTTGTTTAACCCTCGTCAGTACGCAGTTTCCAGAAGATACTAATCCACCTGGACCCCACCACTAGTTTGTTGTTTTGTTTAACCCTCGTCAGTACGCAGTTTCCAGAAGATACTAATCCACCTGGACCCCACCACTAGTTTGTTGTTTTGTTTAACCCCCGTCAGTACGCAGTTTCCAGAAGATACTAATCCACCTGGACCCCACCACTAGTTAGACCTTTCTGGTTTCTATTCATGATACTTTTGAATCCTCAGAATATACTGATATGATTATATATGATATATGATTATATGATATACACAAACAAAATAATGGTATTCTTGTAAAATTATTTTAATTGATTGAGTAGTCAGAATTATGTGTTCTCCTAATTAACAGGGCCGTAGCTAGCGGGAAAAAATTAGAAACTTAAAGACAATTTTCTTAACCGTTTAAGGAGTTTTAGACTATTAACTACTCAGTTGCCCCCCCCCCCCCCCCCCCCCAACAAAAAATCCTAGCTACGGCCCTGATTGAACAATGGAAATATTGAAAAATAATATAGCAATGTTGTGCCATATTTTAGTCACAGAGATTGGTATAATAGTGTGTTGATAAAAAAATGACATTGATATAATATTGTTGAATATTATAACTATACATATAATATTGCATTCTGCACTCAATCGTCCTTGGGTCCGTGCAGACTCCAATCACAACTTTCATATACAGTTCCTATGGCTGTTCCCAGTCAAATAATGTTTAGTCCTGGTGATAGCATGTGTGGATGTGACAACTACATAAAAAAGACAGGAAACAATAACCGACTGATCAGAGAATATCACAATATCCGCATGGATCTCTAATGCACTGATGAGCATTAACAACACCACTAGAGTACCATGATTGGCTACTGGATGTCAAACTTTTGGTAATGTTTGACACGAAGTCTTAGAGGAAACCTTCTACAGTTTCCCATTAGCAGCAATGGATATTTTATATGCCCTTACCCAGAGACAGGACAGCACACACTGCAACCTTTGATATACCAGTCGTGGGTGACTGAGCCCAGATTTCCGAAGATATCTTAACGCTATGATATCGCGAAACCGTTATAGGCTATGACATGTGTCGTTTGACGTCACAGCTTATGACGGTTTTACGATATCGTAGCGTTAAGATATCCTCGAAAATATGTAGCCTGGTTGGGATGGGAGGAAACCCAATCAGAGATGGTTTGAACACATCTCTAATTTCGAAAGTTTGATAACAATGTACTGAAGTGATTTTACCAATTGCAAGCTGCGGCTGCAACAGACACGTAGATGGAATGCATGCATGTATAACATTCAGTGTATACGAGTCTTGTTTGAAGTGGAACAGAATATCTAATATTTAATCAAAGTATATAATGATGAATTCATAATTCACAAAAGGATACCTGTATCATCTTTATATGCAGGCCTTGTCCCATTTCAACTCCTCCATGTGTCACAAGAACCGACCCATCTAGATAGATGTGAACCAGTGCACTACCCTGACACAAAGTATTAAGAACACAATTAATAAAGAAAATATTGTAATTTTTTTTTTTTTTTTTTAAATGCAAAAAAGCAGCGTACAAACCACAAAACAACTGTTATATTCATAACTGTATTCTTATGCAAAATAGACGAAGTTTGAATTTTACAAAATTGTTTGGAGATATTTGCACTAACCATTTAATCTGAATGACAAAACTGTATTCCGAGATAAAAATCGTATATCTGCACAACACAGAGTCGAAATGACGTTTTAGGCAAAGTCGTGATTGCTCCCGTGACCCCATATCAGGCACTTGTCCTTTGGAGGCCCGACACTCCCCTAAGAGATTCGTAACAAGATGTTTTATCAGTCCTGCACAGCCTGTAGGATGACTGCCACCTCAGAATGAATGAATGAATGTTTAACGACACCCCAGCATGGAAAATAGAGCTCGATCATTAGAATAAACACAGCTCTGATGGCATGCACTCATGAATCACTGTAAAATCAGTGATGACAGATGTCCTCGAACGATGAGCATATCCTTCCCCACCGGTCAGCTATAAACTTAGTTTCAATGATCTAGGACCTATAGTTTTTAAGAAACTGACATAAACACATACCCATAACACTGGAGTTGACGCTGCATCGCCATAAGAAATAAAATACCTATATATCATATTTGGACTCCATAAAGGCGAAACAAAATAAACATAAATTTGTGATGCATTGCTTGAAAAAGAGGGACAGTGATAATGTTCATGTGTGTAATGTTTGTGTTCAGTGAACACATTATTGATCTTCTAACTTATTGTTAAACCTTTAAACAAGTTGTTCTATTACACTTGTTTTCTCACTATTTCTACAACAAAAACAATGCGCCTCCCACAATGAAAGTCATACAGTCACCCTTGAAATGTATTAATGAATAAGAATATACAAAAAAGTACCTGATTAAGAAAATTGGCCTCAGATTCATAGCCAATTCCATATAAGACGGGTATGAGACTTAAACCATGCTTTACCCATCTGCTGTTCCTAAATAAAAAGTATTGAAAAAAGATAAATTAAATAAATCCTGTCTTTTCATATCTTTTGCGAAATCATATCCAGGTAAAATTTATTACAAATGATTTATGTTTAGAAATGTTCCTGTAAAAAATTTTAAGTGTTTTTGCCATCCAAATCCAAATATAGCACATGTACCGTAAACCAGACAGTACCTCCTTATATAAAATTTACATACATTTATGGTTCATAAATTTAAAGGTGTATGCTCAAAATACATGAATACACTATATCCTGTTTTACATTGATTTGTGATAAATAACTACAGATTAGTTCAATATAATCAGCACATAATTAACTCACAAATATCAAAATTGTAATGCGCTGCCACTCAGTGTAAACAGTAGTTTCTCTAAGAATCTTTGATTGAAAATGTAAGTTATATAGAAAATCTTTATTCATGAGTATCAACCAGCCAATCATTTATCAACATGGAGACATGATTCAAACTGAAACTGTCACGCCACATGGTAATATGTCAGTCATGCTTATTAGATTTCCCATTACACAAACTTTATAAAAAATGAAAATATTTGGTTGTAATTGTTTATGGGCATGTAATTCAAGTTATAATTTGTACATTCCGTAACAAAAACTAATAAACTATTTTTGGTCAATACGCAGCTTGAAGACTGACCTTTCAACAGACACCACCATTCCTTCACAGTGCTTATACCCAATTACGGTTCAAACACATATTAGGTGTTAGAGCTGTCTGTCCTGGACAATAGGTTAACTTGGTTACCCGCCAGTGGTTAGTGAGAGAGAAATTGGTGTAGTGGCCTTACCCAGTACCTACCAACCTTAAGTCCGATGGCTTAACCACTACACCACCGAGACGGGTGCACAAACCACCAATGACACTGAACACTTATAATTAATACCTATTGAATTCATCCACCGTTTTCTTCCTGGATTCATAATTAGACTTCTCTTGCACCTCTTGCCATATGCGAGTCAGGTTAGATCCTTCAAGTGGTTGTTTAAAGAATTTCATATCACTGTCTTTGTACATGTTGAGTTCTCGAATCTGCACAATATAACAATGGCATTAGTGACCCATCTTATATATGTATGTATGTATTGATGTATGAATATCTATATATTGTATGTATGTCGAGGTTGACTGTTACATACATAGATATTAACGCACTGGCGCAGGTGATAATAATGTATGTATGTATGTATGCATGCAAAGACGCACGGACGCACACACACACACATACATATGCATGCCACTGATACCAGTTTCTGTAGATATGTAGTTGTCATGACTGTACATTATGTGAGTGGAGAACACAGGGGGAAATTGGAACCCGACAAAAATATGATGAAAAAAGTCCTCTTTAGTTCTAAAGTGCCCTTGACATCTACCAGAAACAATATTAGCGCTAAAGTCACCTTAAGTGAATAACTAATACATGCTTTAGAATGATCTTAGCGGTACGATCGCTGCGTAGAAAAGGTCCCAGTGGACCACCATCCATTACCAGGCCCATAGAACAGGCGACCAAGGAAGCCTGTGTTAACACTCGAGGACGAATATTTTATATTGTTTTATGTCCTACTCTATATAAATGAAGATAAACATCTGACTTATACTAGAGACAATGCCCACTGTGCCTAGAGACTGTGCCCCTCCATTTCAAATATCATTCCTATATATGGGCTTGATGACTGTGCATTTAATTTTTGTTTAGCGCCTCATTTATTTTAGGCTTGGTATGGCCCAGATTGTACCTCTTTGGTTGGTTTTCCCAAGAAATCTGCAACGTGGGTTATCCAAGTCTCTACAATGAAGTACGACTGAGGTCCACCGAATGCCCGGAATGCTGTGTTTGTTGATATGTTTGTCTTACACAGGCATCCAGTGGCCCTGATGTTTGGAATGTTATAAGCATTTTCACAATGACTAAGAGCCCTCGTCATCACCTGCAAATTAAAACAAATATGGCACTAGTGAATAAAACAATTTATGGAATAATCGTTGTCTTGCAAAGATGTTTATTTAATAAAAATTATGAATTTTCTTTTATCCCATCTACCCATCCTATAAAATGTTTTACTAATACAAAATACAAATACGATTATAGACTTAATAAACTTGTTTGGTTTTATTGTGAATGGTTTTACTGTCTATATATGATAAGCAAATTTCAATAAAACATTCAACAGCTAAATATTTTATTATGTGTTTGGTATATATATCAAGGGCCACAGAGTATACTGGAAAGTGGGGGACAGTGTTAGTGTGATGGCCTAAGAGTACAGTGTTAGTGTGATGGCCTAAGAGTACATTGTTAGTGTGATGGCCTAAGAGTACATTGTTAGTGTGATGGCCTAAGAGTACAGTGTCAGTGTGATGGCCTAAGAGTGAGAAAAGTGTGAATTTCAGGTGTTAAAATACAGCATTTCCAGCCTTGTGAGCACAATAACAGGAAACAAGGTGGAATCGGCCCCTGCAGCCTTTCCACCCCTGTTCCGCAGTACATGTATATATTTAATATATTACATGTGAATTCTGCAGTGGTGTTCCGTCATGAGGTACCAATTTACACAAAACTGTATTTTACTGTGACTTCGATTGTAATAAGACCCAAAAGAAAGAAAACAGAAGTTGGTAATCTATTTTAATGCTTAAATATTACAAATTTGCTTAAGATTAGAAAATGATTATAAGATATTGTGCTACACGAATCCCATTAAAAGGACACAATTGACCTCTTTGAATTATTCCTCGACAGCTGAGCTAGTGATTGTCAGAAGAATTCTGTTTCAAACCTCCTCAGTGGAGGGTGACGTCATCGCTGCATACCTGTAGTAAACCTCAATGGAAATCACTGCGACATTTCAAGAGATGGTGGATTAGTGACATTTGTTCAACTGACAACATTATATTTTATATTTATTTCTCGTTACTCACTGATCGAGATAGGTCGGTAGCCTTTCCAGAATTCAAGTACATCTGAACATCGAGGGAAATAATCTTGCCCTCAGATGTGAATCCCACCTGTTAAGAAATAAACTATGTTTTGGTGATAATAGCAAAATGATCTCATTCATAATACAACGTAATACCAACCTATGACTAATACAAACACCACACTACCAACTGATTGTGTATATAACTGAATAACTGAAATGTATTCTTTAATTATGTAATACATAATATATACAGCTTTGCTGAAAATGAATCTCAGTAAAGGTTATCGCAGTAACACAATATGTAAATAACCAAATTATTCTTCAATCCAATATGGAAATTGACTGTATTTGTCAGATAATTTTAGAATGCATAGATAATACACAACGTGGAATGTAACATACCTTGTATTTTGCAAGGAAAGGGTTTCTGGTTCCTGTAATAATCATATCTTCATCCCTGTCCAAATCAGTACGTATCGGACTATTCAGTCTGAAAAACAACAGACAAAATACTAGAGTATATTTGAAGTTGAAGTTATTCAGAATAAATGAAACTTTTCTTTTTTTCTTATTTATTTTCCTTTTAATGTATCAAATTCCACCCAACTTCCCAAGCGATTCATTTCTACAGGCTGCACCACCAGGGTGGATTAATTTTCAGCAAAACGTCTTGCCTCTCTATCTTTATTCCTGTTCATGTTTAGTCAACCAATGTAAATAAATGTCCAGCTAACCAGCCAATTCTTTTCAAATTGGCCTATTAATAAAAAAAAGGCTGTTAAAGTTGAGCCTTTGTTGTTGTTGGATTTTTCACTATGTAATATTATAAAAAAATCATAGGTTATCGTGTCTTAAATCCTTCTCTTCTTAAGGCTTTTATATAGGACTCTAAATCTTAAAACGTATATATAGTCCAATGCAGTTTAATTTTGGTAGCCCATCTAAATTGTCAAATTTCCCAAAGACCTTTTTGGTCGAGTAATCTATTTACATGTTTCGGTTCAAATTGTGGTTTAGACATGATTTTAAATTGCAACATACAAACAGATATTCCAAATTCCACCCATTTACTTCTCCCACACCCTCCATTTCTGGAAAGAGTCACTGGTGCAGTCAATGGTCATGTCAGGGATGGACATTCCTGAACCTTCAGTAGACAGGGATATGTAAATAGAGTCTCCCCCTCCAAGTGTAGAACTCCTATCTTGGAGATAACTACCTGGTGAAGTCAGAGGTTGTGACCATGACAGGCATGCTTGAACAATTATCTGACGACATTACACACATCCATACCCACAGTGTAGAACTCTGTAACCCACCGTATACAAAAAGCCACGACTTACTTAACAGCTGCTACTGCTGCAGGCAATGCCGTTGAGACTGGTCTAATCTCCTTTCCACCAAACGCTCCTCCTGCAAAAACATTAATTTAAGTTCTAGTCAGGTTGAAACAATGTTACAACCATTCTAAGGGAAGCACCAATTTTCCTAATCGAGTACCATAAAAACGACACTGTTGAATGCAATAAACTGAAGATGAACAAGATATAAAACAGACCCTATTAATATAAAACGGCTACTTACCTCCCTTGTAGTGACTGATTATTACAGTCAGGATGTTTATGTACAAATACACAAACTATGCCAACAACATTATGGTCTCAATAAAACACGAATTTAAATATTGGTTTATACCACTCATGACTATGGTAGTGACACATGCTGGTAGGACTCACCAATCCTCTTCACTTTCACAACAACACGGTTGGCATTAACACCAAGAGCTCTTGCTACTTGAAGCTGAAATAAAATAAAACCAAATACTAAGTAAAGCTAAAGCATTAACTGTAGGCAATGGAGCATCAGCTAAATATTTTAGGTGCTAGGCTATTGCAATGGCTAATTCGTGTGTTAATACACCATTTCGATGCATAAAGATTTGGGGTAAGGCCCTCATGCTGTATTATGCTGTATCAAAAGTTCGTTTATGAGAGCTATAAGCACAACTGGACCCCTGCATGTCCACCATTTCAAGTTAACTGGTGCAAAACATCACCTTCATGGGTTTTTTCAAAACTAAAGTCTATTGTATTCTTTTGATATTGACATCATCAGTTTGTCACCAGAAAGCCTTCAAAGTCGCCAACAACTTATTATTTTATTTATACACATTAGGCTTTTTTTTAGCAATAAAGACAAAATCATGCTCCAAATTACAAAATCATGCCAATATCTTTTGCTTGTAAAATAGCAGAATATCGGACATCACAGTGATTGCAAATATAGCTTTCTAACTAGAAAGGAACACTCAGTAAACAGAATGCGTCTATCTCTGACAGGGCGGGATTTACTCAGTCAGTTGAGCTCTCGCTTGAGGTGCTTGGAGCCATTCAACTGATAGGGGTTGTTTTTCTCGTTCCAGCCAGTACACCAAAACTGGTTAAAAACCTTGGTATGTGCTTTCCTGCCTGTGGGAAAGTGCATATAAAAGATCTTTTGCTGCATTAGGAAAAATGTAGTAGGTTTCCTCTGATGACTACGTGTCGGAATTATGAAATGTTTGACATCCAACAGCCGATGATTAATTAATCAATATGCTCTAGTGCTGTTGTTAAACAAAACAAACTTTTAATTATCTCTGACAACAAGTGGCAGACTATTTTTCCTGTCTGCCCCATTGTATTTAATACATGACAATTATCAAGGGTGGGTCCAAGGGACAGGACCAGGGGGAACTTGCCCCCCCCCCCCCCCAAAAAAAAATAAATAATAATAATAATAACATAAAGTGCCACCTTTAACAAAAATTGTTTACAATTTTCACAGAAGTTCCCTTCTGAGGGAGTTGGTCCATGTGCCCTTTTGCACTTAGTAGCTTCCTTAAAATATTTTCTGTGTCTGCCCTTGATTATAAACACTTCTATATTTGTTATTATGGGCATTATGGTGGATTTATACCAGCTATGTCAATCACATATCGCAGCTCAAATATTCTTTATCCCATGCATACACACCTGCATATCGGTAGCTGCCTGTGTGCTTGCGTAAAGCTCCACACAACCATCTTCATTCTGTGGAATCACTCTGTGTGTAATCGTCTCCAGGTAAAAATGTTCCTGTGCACCTACTCGGACTTCCCCCTCGATCACGTGGTCGGACTTGGCAAAACCAGCCTCTGTGTCACCTCGTCCCATAGACCTTGATTCACCATCAAAAGAGTTATTTGCAATGGCCTCCTGTAGCAATAATATGTAAAGTTGTTTAGTATATTATGTAAGATAATGAAAACAATTTTACTTAATTATGGATTCTGTTCTTATGTGTATGGTGTAATAACATTAACATCAACATACTGTTAACATATACCAAGGACTGACTTTGGGCATTAAGGTAAAAACTGTCAGTGGCTTATTGGGGTTTTCTGGGGTGGGTGGTTGTTGGTGTGGTTGTTGGGGTCTTTTTTGGCGTTAAAGCCGCAGACCCTAGTTTCAACCCGTAAAAGTGGACATTAAGTTTGGTTTTGTTACAAACATGTAACACATTGGATAACGTTACAAGAGAGTGAAACAAGAGTCTGTGAAGTTGAAACGGTGAAATACCGTTAAAAATGTACTAAAACTCGACTCCATAACTGTTACTTCTCAAACGCACGTGCGTTTTTAAAAATATAAAAAATACATACTTCAGTTATACGGAAATGGATAATCTAAACAATAAAATATAAGTAACGTTTGATTTCAGTGATCATAAACGACTCTAATAGTGAAAACTATGCCATAGTGTTTAAAAACTAGGGTCTGTCTCTTTAACCCAACCATCAAGAAATGGTCCTAATGGTTTATTTTCCTTAAATCATTTCACACAAACAAATAAATCCAGCATTTTTAATAATAAAATTAGAATAAATAAATGTTATCTAACTGGATTTTTAGGTAACATTAAACCATGATCACCTGGTATAGAGTTAATGGTTAATATTCTCAATGAACTGAGAGAGGAAATAACACTGCCGAAATGCATTGTATACCGTAACCAACAGACATAAAATTAGTCTCATTTGTTACTTGCACAATAAAGTTGTATAGTGAAAAATGAAATACATTTAACTTGTTGCACACCCATCTGATAGAACCTCATCATGTTGGGAGATCGATGTTAATAGGTATGGTTGGCTTCTCCATATTGATGACCTACATGTCAAGTTCAAACTGTCAATTACAAATACTGTGGATTGTTACAACATACTAACTCTTAACTATAGATATACTGTTAACATCATTTACAGATCTATTTAAATTTGATTATTTAAATGTTTGATAGGCTGACCATAATATTTTGAGATTGTGTTAATGTGCTCCGAATGTGTACTAAACCGACCAACAAAAGATGCCAGTGTGCCTTTGTAATATGCTAAACATGTGCAAGAATTGTGTTGGAAAACCCCCCAAATATTTTCATTTTTAAAAACTTTTTGAGGATATATGATATATATGTAACAAAAATAATACTATACGTGTATCCATTACATACCACTTATCCTACAGCTTATAATTTAAAACTGATTTCAACTCTTGTTTGCATGTCAGATACATTTTGAAGCAACTCATAATGGTCAGACATTTATAATGCTCTACCATGACCTACCTCAATAGTAATGATGGGCTTCATTTCTTCATATCCGACTTTCACCTTTTTCGCCGCCTTCTGTGCATGCACTTTTGTGTCAGCAACAATACCACCAATAATTTGTCCATGACAATAAACCTAAATAATAATTAAAAAATCATTTAAATCGCAGAATAACAGAAAATAAAATTAATGTTTAACATACACCTTGCCGTAACATTTACAATTAATAAATATAATATCAAACATACACCCAACAAGACAAGAAAATAAACAACGAGGCTTTTCAATAAACAGATTGTTCAACATCTCTATGACAATGTATAATTTAACACTTTATGAATGTGAAGAAGTCATTGTTTCATGATGATCAAACACTTAACTAGGATATTGCCTTCATATTTCTTAATGTGCTAACCTGCTCACCAAGTTGTAAATGCAAAGGACAATCTTTATTATTATCATAATGAAGTTGAATTTTCGTTTGATTAATGACATCACTATAGTACATTAATTAATGGATCTTTGGATGTGCATGTATTTGATAAATCTAACATTCTTCAAAGGAAAGCTGCTAAATTTTGTTCATTAGCAGTAAAAGATATTTTATATACACTTTCAAACAGGCAGCATAGCATATACCACTACATCTAATATAACAGATGGGGAACCCAACGTGTCCATTGCAGGAATTCAATTTTGTGACCCAAGCACGTCCAATAATTTCACCACTGACTGAGATAGATCCCACCACCAGAAAATGTCCTCATGAAATTAATACCTCATTGCTTGCAAAGATTTCCTCATCTGCCATTGGCCACACTCCAAATATGTTTTTTCCAGGCACATCTTTAGCGCAGACATAATCCTTCACTCCTGGCATTTGTAACGCATCACTTGTATCAACACTAAGAATCTTGGCCCGAGCTTTGGTGCTTAATACAAATGCTATATTCAATTCACCTACAAGAAAAAAGCTACAAACTGTAATTACAGTAACATTTATTCACCAGGGAGAAATGGCAGCACAGGGTTTTGAAGAACGGAAAGCATAGCAAATGTTTACGAATTTTGTTACAATAATGGGTTTTAGTGTGCAAAATGACTGCCAAGACAGTGAAAACTACACATCAAAATGATAGGGTGTTCTTGTCAAAAGAAGAGATACATGTATTCATATTTATTAATGTTATAGCAAAGAAACTGTCAGTTCAGTCCTACTATCCACTGCCTCAATGTACCTTCAGGGATATACATTTTAAATGATTGTCGAAGTAAATGCTTTAATAACCAACACCAAGCCATCTGATTTACAACTAATACAATGACATACACAATTCACCTTTAACGACAATATTAGAAGATTAATTTCTACATCATAAAAATTGTATTTGAATCATAACAAGGAAATAATAAAGACCCAATAAGTGACAAACCTTCTATTTTTTTCATGTCGTCAACGTACACTGCTTCTCCAGTTGTTTGTTGTTGTGCAGAATTGTGAGCTACAGGATGACCAACAATATCTACTGGAGATTCTTTAGTGTGCTCCTCAAACACTTGTATTCCCTTTGTGCATGCTCTTGGACCAAGAGAAACGACGCTTTTCTCAGGTGACAAAATCTCGGTTATTATCCCTTTCTTGAAATAAAAATAAGAAATGGCTTGACTTTGGTTTTATATTATTTTATAGAATGCTACTTTACATAAAACCAAACTGAATATTTTCACATCTCACCTTTCTAATCAACAGTTATACAAATTAAGTGAGGACCGTATATGTGGTATGTATAAAATACTGTGTTATATTCTGAATAATGTTTGATGCAGGGGTTTCTTGATGATATATGAATTCATAACACAGATATGCTCTTGATAATGCATAACTTTAATGTGCAGTAACCATAATAAAAAGTAAGACACTTTGACAAAATATTTATTTTAGTGTACAGTAAATCGTGAACACTACATCCCAGTGACCTACTAATCTATGTTACATAACACCATTGCAAGTTTTTCCTGCTTGTGAGGTTTGGTGCTTTTCAATTAGTAATGCAGATTATGGCCTGGACAAGAATGTTTCTTAAGTGCATTAATCAGTGAACATTAAGTCAAGTGACCTAATAATACGCAACATGGTGCCATCCCAAGTTGTACTTGCATGCAAGGTTTCATGACCCTATATAAATTGATAATGAATATATGACTTTAATGTACAGTAGTACAGTAAACCATGGAAACTAGGACACAGTGACATAGTAGGCCCCTAATGGTATACCACATAACTCCCAAGTTGTTCCGACAAGCCAGGTTAGATGGTCATTCAGGCATCAGTGTCCAAGATGTGGTCTGGATAAGAATAGTTAAACGACAGTAGGACGGATGACAAAATGGATGATGGACAATGCCATATCACAATTTGGCTCATCAAAGAATGTTGATCAAAATGTTATTTAACACTTCACAATCAATTACCTCCCTTCCCCATAACATAGCAACCGATGAGAACTCCTCCACTCTCAAAGCTTTATATAACTGTTAAACATTTCAAAGGGCTTGTAAAAGGAACTTTTAGTGTGTCAGTATGTCAATACCTCAATGAGTTTTTTAGTGTGTCAGTATGTCCATACCTCAATGAGTTTTGTCTTGACTGTGATGAAAAACTTAAAGAAGAAGCTTGTTGTCAAAGTCCTACGAAATTCCACCATTCCACCAGGAGCACCAGGGGAAAGTGGCAAGTCAGCTTCCAACTGATTGCATGCCTTGGTAAGCATTGATTCATCCCAATGACTGGAAATATGTGAAACATCATCTTTAAGGAATCTTACTTTATAAGGAAACAAGTTTTTAGAAGAATTTTTTTTAATTAATAATAGAGAATGAATTACAAACCTGATTACTTTACATTCTTTGGGGAGATTTGGGGATTGATGGAATTGAGGGCATAATTCTCTTCAAAATAAAGGAAGATAAAGAACCCAATAGTATATTATTATTTTTCTTGAAGATAATACACACATTATTTATTATACCAAATGAATAGCCTAACAAGTAATAATGTCAATGAATACTTGCATAATTTTATATCAGGATTAAAACCTACCTTCCTATAAGAGCCGCCATGGTTTTGAGTGCCATGACAGTTGTGGGTGCCATGCCTCCATAGGCACAGGAAATGTTCTCAATCACATCTGTTCCCTTCTGAAACTGCACATCCAAACCAGCACTAACAATAGCAATGTCATCATCCTTTCTGTTGGCTACTTTATAGCCATAAAAGTGCTCTTGCTGAAAAAAAACAGAATTAATGGTTTAAAAAAACTAAACCCTCCCACCCCCCCAAAATGTATTCTGAAGTTGTTGTTTTTTGTTTGTTTTGTTTTTTTACTGTGTCACTGCTTTACATTTGTATCCATGGTCTAAGCAGCAACAAACTGTGTTAAAAATAACAAAAACTAATAGAAACTGATTCAGGGTGAAGTTCAACTCATGCATACAGATGAACATGGACAGTGATCTGTAATATAACTATTGTTATGATCCGAGATTTAAACGGGAACAGAGAAAACATCGAATAAGAAGGATGAGAATCAGAAAAGGATTTAGAAGAAGAAGAAGAAAAAGAAGAAGAAGAAAAAGAAGAAAAATACAAGACAGATATAGATGGCATAAGAAGAAGGAAAGAAGTTGTTTTGAATTAAATAAGACATGAAACCCTGCGATCTCCAAACAAGCCATGCACTAAATTAGTCACAATATATATTGCTACATGTATATATGTATACATTATATTTTCTTAATAATTAATTATATCTATATTACTATCACTCACTCATTAAAGAGGTTGAGCCATGGGGACCATTCTTTAATAAATGTTTCATAATGGCATTTTTTAAATAGAATATATCTTTCTATTTCAAATTTTTTGTGCAATATGTTTTTAATGGCAGTGATTTCTAAGCATTTTTTCTGTATTTTTGTACAGTAAATATAGTATTTTATATTAATAATTAGCCAATTATGAAAGTTATCTTTTTCATTATTTATGAAACCAAACATGATATTATTTTTATTAAAAGTAATTATATTCCCAGTCTTAGTTAATATCCAGGCTTGTACCGAATCCCATAAGTTTTTGTTCAGGATAATTACTACATAAATTGCACATATTCGAATCGACGTAGCGAATCATAAGTAAAAATGTATTAGTAGCTAAAATTCTTTGAAATAATCTGTATTCTGCAGTTGGTCGCCATCAGTCATCTGATCCCGAAAAACAAAATGTTTTACACTGCACAAATTCACCTCGTTTCATCGATTCTGCTTTTTCGAAAGTACAGTTCTGATAAGTAACTGGAATCTCATCATGTATTTGTTCACCAACAATGTTAAATGTTGTCTAGAATATACAGATTTTATTCGAGTGTTAGCTACATTAAAAGAAACAACTACATTTTATTTTATTAATATATCTTTAACAGGAAAAAATATTAATATGTCACTTGCATTAAAAGTCTTTCATACACTTTTGTTCGAAATACTATGAGACATTTCATGTACCTCATTACTACATGGAACTTTCACTGATATCAAGATTTCTTCAGGATTCAAATCTGTTTTCCTGTAGCCTTTCAAAAATGTATGATCCATTTTTACATATCTGGGTTTGCTATCTGAAATAATAATTTGTGAATTAATAACAAGTGATGATGAAAATGTTATATACTTTTCATTAAAATTATATGAAAATAGTACAGTGCAATCGTAGTTTGAACAATGTTATTTATTTACACTTTTAAATATATTACATGGTGAGCTATATTGTTCAGCCGCATCCTATGTAACAGCAAATATCATAGTATTTTATTAAATTTGTATTGCTACTGTAATCCCTGTTATTTTTAAATGGATCATAAATTTCAACGTAGTGACATTTTTGTAAATTTTTATTAAATAACTAAACTGTTTTAGCTATTTGTTTATTTGTAACTATGAGGTAAAACAAAAATACAGAAAACAATTTTAATTTCAAGACCAATGAGTCTAATAAAGAAAAGTTGAATTCTATTCGATAATAATATGGCTTACATATAACATTAGAAATCCATACCCTTTGACATCACATACAGTTCAGCTCCAGCAGCCATTAGTAAAGGAATCAGATCAGAAATTGGGCTGGCAGTCATTATGTTCCCACCTATCGCCTGTAATGTATAACTAATTTTAACATTCGTTCATTAATACAACGCAGGTTCAGCTACCCTTAAAAAAACTTCAAGAGAGTAAAGTTAAGGCATACTTTTGCAGATTTAGAGACATTTTCTTAATTTTAAACAAAATAATTCCTCATTCATTATTAGTTGCCAGAGTGCATTTATTAGACTTGGTCATAACTTGGCAAGAACTGATTATATAAAAGGTTTGTCTAAAAACAACAATTGTGTAAACTGTGAATGCTCAAAAGTAAATAGTTTTAAAGTGGCAGCAATATCCACAGCTCTTCAATCCAATACAGTTTGAAATGCAAAAAATGTAAAGCTATTTACCGCAACATTTCGGATCTGGTGACTGGCAAACCACTGTAGCATGTCCAAGAAAGCAGCAAATATACGAGTTTTCCATTCTGAAGAAACAAATGTATATACATTGTATACATGGGTTTTTTAAATCGTAATTTTCAAAGTTTTTATAAAAAATGCAACGACTAAATGTTACTCTTTGCTTCTGATGATGGTAGTTTTATACCTACAGAAATGTTACAAATGAGTAAGTAATAATTTCAAGATAAAGGTACCGTTAACATAAAGCCAAACGTAGCTAGAGATAGAGTACTCATTTCTAATGTCATAACTGAATAGATACGTCAGAACACAATTCAGCTCTTACCCACAGACATATGCACCCATGGTCCCGTAAGGCCCATTTTTAGAAACAACAACAATTTACAACAGTGACCTTCTTTTGCAATGTTCTCACTCATAAAAGTCCTTGTTTTAATTGTAGCCATACCCCTCCACTGGCCCCAAAAATCAAAACATCCTGCTCACGGAACAGAAAATATGTATACATTTAGCATTTTAGATTTTAGTTTATCCCAACCTAAAAATACTGACTTTTATTCTAAATTTTAATATTAACTAGCTGTGATATTTGTATTTTTGCACAGTTGTTTACATTGTGTTTTAATTTAACTGTTGAATTTTTATACTGATGTTGATCATCACTTTATTTTTGCATGTACCATAGTTTGACACCCAATAGCCAATATATTTTTCGTGCTGGGGTGTCGTTAAACATTTATTCCATTTATATAACCCAACCCTAATTAATGTGATGGGGTTAACGAGGAGCCTCACATGGCCAGCACACTGTATTTGTGTGTGTGTGGGGGGGGGGGGGGGGCACTTACACTTCAATGGTCTTGGGGATTGAATGTAAGTGAAGAACCAAACCTATTATGGAAGGGTATGGGGCATGCTTTAAACTACGATATTTACAGTCTTCTGAGCACTATCAGAGAAAAATTCGGGGGACCTATCTTGTCAAGATTAAGTTTTGTCAAAATGCACCATTCAAGTTATAAAAGGATGGTTAAAATGTAAAGGAAATAATATCAGTCAAGTACAATATACTTGACATAATTAACAGTCACCTGGCAAACTGTCAACTGCACTCTGCATGGCTTCTTGTATCTTGTCAAGATTAAGTTTTGTCAAAATGCACCATTCAAGTTATAAAAGGATGGTTAAAATGTAAAGGAAATAATATCAGTCAAGTACAATGTTAACTGACATAATTAACAGTCACCTGGCAAACTGTCAACTGCACTCTGCATGGCTTCTTGTATCTTGTCAAGATTAAGTTTGTCAAAATGCACCATTCAAGTTATAAAAGAATGGTTAAAATGTAAAGGAAATAATATCAGTCAAGTACAATGTACTTGACATAATTAACAGTCACCTGGCAAACTGTCAACTGCACTCTGCATGGCTTCTTGTATCCGGGACAGAGTGACGGATGCACCAATCACTAATCCGCGTTCGTCTAGCTGTACTTCATTCATTGCTTCAATGTGTGTTGTACATATCAGAACTGGGAACTCGGCATTCTTAAACTTTTTCTCTATTCCTGAAAAAAAACCCAGTGTTACAGTATATATATATATATATATGTATGTATGTATGTATGTATGTATGTATGTATGTATGTATGTATGTATGTATATATATATATATATATGCATATATATATGCACCTAGTTCAGTGTTTCCCACAATCAGCCTGGCACTAGGATGGAGCTTCTTCAGATCTAACAGTTCATCCAAGGAGATCGGTCTATACCATGTGTTTGAAGAACTGCTGAATTTCAGAGATGTATTGTAGAGGTGTGCGTTGACCTAAGTAGTACAAGAAACCATTCTATCAATATTTAAATTATACTCAATACAATGTCAGCAAACTAATGTGTATGTACAAATCTAGGTCTGTGATCTTATTTAAAAATCTGGGGAAATAAACTTGGTGTTTATGCAATTGTGTTTTCGTAACTTGAACAGGATGTTCAGAACACAAATCGTATGCTCTGTGATGTGTCCGGGTGTTTTATTAATTATGTGGTTATGACCAGTGTAGATGTTTGTCGTTTGGTAATCATAGACTCAAAGTATATAGCACAAAAGGGAATCATTCATCAAAACACAACTATTAATACAGCTCACTACACTATTTGGACACACTAAAATCAGACGTAATCCTTGCTTATAAATTGTTATAATCACCATTAAGAACATGTCTACATTAAAGCTACATTTTGGTTATGCAATTCATCTGTATAATGAAATCCATACATGTATTATGATACTTCCATGTGTGCACGTGTCAGTACCAGCACTGTGGAACGCACAATTTCTCGTCTACATTATACAAATTGTAGCAGGCTACTTTCTAAAGACAAACCTTCAGTTCTGGAGGGAAAATTGGTTCCTGTGAAGGATCATACAGCAGACTAGTTTCATCAGCTTCTCCATTAGCTACACCATTCACCATTCCATCTGTGTTATTTGTTACCTGCTACAATTGTAAAAGAAACATTAAATTAAAACAATATTCCATAAATGTAATCAAACATCTGAATATTTTGGCACTAGCCTACAATGTATCTTATATATATGTGAAGGCCCCGTGTGGTTAGGTGATGTGATACAAAACTGGACTCTGTGTTGTACAAATATATTAGTGGAGATGCTAGCTTTTATTGCTCTAATTCAACGTGTTTAAATTATCTTTATTTAGTATTATTTGTAATGTTGCAAGTGCATGTTTCCATAAAAAGCATAAGTGATATTGCAAGTGTTCTTGACTTGTTTGGAATATATTTTCTTCATCTTATATGTACTCTTACTAACTTTTCAAAAAAATATTGTATTAGTTTGGAAGAAGCCAATTTGCAGTCTGTAATAAATGTTACTGATGGTATAGCTCAGGCATTACAGACTATTTGCATCGATTGTTCATACGAGCGAACTTAAATAGTATCTAATGTTATGTTAAGGTACTTTTACACACGCAGACATTAGGTTGCCTTCAGTAACATATAGAAAACAAATGACTGTAATTAAAAGAAGATAATTTAGCACATACACTAGTCTAATTTGTTTCTTTTTCCAGAAAGGCATGTTAAATGTCCATTTGCAATAAAAAAATAAATAACTTTTAACTTAATAACATTGTGGGGTTTTTTTTAAACTGACTTAATGAGGATGTATAAGAAATATAATATTACACCTGTCCGTTATATACTTTAAGCTTACCTAATAAGTTAATATATTCAACTGCCGCTCAATTGGTATTCCTATGTTTCTTCAATATATTTTTAACTTTTATTGCAGTTTCTTCGAGATACTGACTTTTATTCTAAATTTTAATTTCATCTATCTGTGATATTTGTATTTTATGCACAGTTGTGTTGTAATTTAACTGTTGAATTTTTATATTGATTTGGTTCATCATTTAATGTTTACATTTTACATAGTTTGACACCCAATAGCTATGTATTTTTAATACCGGGGTGTTGTTAAACATCTGTTCTATTCTATTCTATTCAAGATATTTTTCTAATTAGAAACTAAAACAACAACAACAACCCCCTCAAACAAACAAAAAATAAAAAAATAAAAAATAAACACAAGACTTTTATATACAGTCAAACCCTGAAAACAGGACCCTCAATAAAACCATTATTCCCTGAAAACCAGATATCATTATGGTCCTTTCTTAAATATTAGTATAAAACAAAACCTGTCTAAACAAGATTCCGCTCAAAACCGGACTTTTATTTTTCATACGAGTGTCCATTTTAGAGAGATTTCACTGTATATATTTACCGGCCTCGGTGGCGTCGTGGCAGGCCATCGGTCTACAGGCTGGTAGGTACTGGGTTCGGATCCCAGTCGAGGCATGGGATTTTTAATCCAGATACCGACTCCAAACCCTGAGTGAGTGCTCCGCAAGGCTTAATGGGTAGGTGTAAACCACTTGCACCGACCAGTGATCCATAACTGGTTCAACAAAGGTCATGGTTTGTGCTATCCTGCCTGTGGGAAGCGCAAACAAAAGATCCCTTGCTGTCTGTCGTAAAAGAGTAGCCTATGTGGCGACAGCGGGTTTCCTCTAAAAAAACCAGTGTCAGAATGACCATATGTTTGACGTCCAATAGCCGATGATAAGATAAAAAAATCAATGTGCTCTAGCGGCGTCGTTAAATAAAACAAACTTTACTTTACTGTATATATATTTTTTCTTTTCCTCCATTCTGGAATATTCCATTCCGTTATCGTTTTAGACTGTAAACACATAATGTGGCATCGTTGCTAATATTATAATTATTAGGGGTGTGACGAATACACATGGTGGCGAATACGATACATATCACGAATATGAGGTGACGAATACGAATATGTATTCACATCCATTGAATACACATTACACAAGTACAAAGGCTTTGCTGAAAGTCCCGAAAGTTAACGGAAATAGCCGAAGTATGGTGGAATATATTCACCAAATCCATTTGCTTTGTTAACATACTGATGTAAAGAAATAATGAATCACACAAAGAGTAAGATCTGCGATTAATGATTGCAACAAAACCCCTCAGTCCATAGTATCAGTTGAACGTGTTACTGACATTCCGTGTGCTCTTTTGTTTCTTTCCGTCAGTATACACAAATAATCAAACAATTAACACTAAAAATGAGGCTTAAAAATTACTTAATATATTTCTACCATATAGATTTGTAAAAAAAAGAGTAATATTATAAAATGTATGGATACCACGTGCAGCCACCAACATATTTCATAGTTTAAAGCACTATCATTTGGTGTACTAGAACACATACAATAAGGTAATGGACTGCCTTGATGTCACGGTCGGGCTGGAAGTATCTCAGTGGCAAAGCAGGCCCTTAGGAACGATATCTGGAGTCGGGGGACAATCTCTATTTGATGGGTCACATTCTCTAATGTGTGTGTGTGTGTGTGTGTGTGTGTGTGTGTGTGTGTGTGTGTGTGTGTGTCAAAAGATATATCTTTATCTATTAATATAGAGTAGCACAAAAACAACAACGTACATATAAGGCTTCGAATGGGGGGGGGGGGGGGGACGATACGGCCCCCTGGTTCCTACGGGCCTGAACAGTGCTTGCCTGACGAGCGGGTACTTTAGGATCAATTCCCATCGGTGGGCCCATTGGACTATTTCTCGTTCCAGCCAGTGCACCACAACTGCTGTAACAAAGGCCGTAGTATGTGCTATAAATAATCCTTCGCTAGTAATTGAAAAGAATATCGTATCTCTGATTATCTATGTGGTCCTTAACCATAAGTCTGATGCCACAAAACTAATTAAAATGTGTTGGGTGTTTCACTGAATAAAACATTGATCTCTCGCTCTGTTAATCAACGTTGTAGTTTATTTCTTTCAATCCTTCTGACTGTGTTCATGTACACTTACCCCGCTGCCATCTTTCTTATTCATACAGCAGTTTTCCCCCATTGGACAAGCATCCTGAAAATAGTTTTAGAAATATATATTTTCGTATGTAGTAGTGTTGGTATAAAATACTCCCGACAGCAGTAGCTAGTGGGAATTCCCCCATTAGCTCAGATGATAGAACACTTGACTCCAATACTGACAGTTTTTGGTTCGAATCCCCTCAATGGAGGTTGATTTTTCTGTCACATGCATACCCAGTAAAATTAATTAAGGGCCAATAGAAATTTGGGTCAGTTTTTGCTAGTTTTATATTATGTTTACAAGTTTGGATCACAGATGATTTCTAAGTTGTTGAGTACATTTTAACCAGTCATACAAATTTTGCATGCATTGTAAAAATAAAAACAAATGTACAGTGAAACTCTACTATTGCAACTGGGTTTTCCACGTTCCATCTAGTGCACTACAACTGGTTAAAGGCTGTGGCTTGTGCTTTTCTGTCTGTGGGAAAGTGCATATAAATGATCCATTGCTGCTAATGGGAAAATGCAGCGGGTTTCTTCTGATGACTATGAGTGTTAGAATGACCAAATGTTTGACATCCAATAGTCGATCATTGAACAGAACAAACTAGGTTTTATAGCAGGGTAGTCCTAATACTGGATTACCAATATCTGATGGTGATCATTAGGTGCTTTACCATGCTATACGAAGGGGCATCCATCACTCACCAAGTGTGACCACCATCACCTCAGTGAGTATTAAGCCCTTGAGACCGAGGCAGCGGATGACTACAAGATGGCTGAGTTTTTTCATTTTTACTGTTTAATTTTCAGGAACCAGTGAGTGTCAATGTTTAATAATTTGAAGGAAAACTAACCAAGAAAAGATAATAACTTCAAACTTTTTTGTGTAATCATTCAACAAGTTGAACTGCAAACAATATCAGTGAAACCGTATACCTCATCTCCTTCTACCTTAGGCCACAAACTTTCCAATCACCCCTCGTAAATATTGATTGTATATTTTGCGTCCGACCCTCCTTCACGCTTGTACTTATACCAACAATGTCTTAAGTGATAAAATCAACAGATGATGACAGTGTTTTTGGCATTTGCACTGAACTACAAGAATTATCGAGTGTCCTACCTACTTCAGTTATACGCGAGCGTGGTCCCGTTGTTTTTCTTAAGTTATTTATTACACAACAAAGATTAATATTTTGGGGGGCATATGACACCCTCTCGACATTTTATGGCGTTCATTGCACAAACACAAAAACAACTGCGTGGCGTCTGGCTTATGTGACTGACTGCAACAAAATGCAGCACCTGTTTAATGTTATTGTACTAGAATCGTGAATGGCAAGGCGTTGACTTTCATACAATCATGTTACTCTGTGCAACTGCTACATTTCAAAATTCAAGTCCGCAGGTTATATAATAAACATATTCTATGCAAGTACATTCCAGAAATTACCATGACGTACAAAGAGTAATTTATAGACCAATTGTGTGCTAGTGCGAAAATAATACTTTTGTTTGTCTAGGTAAATAAACGTAAGACTATTTTGATTACTTCCTTGAGCAACACAGGCAATTAACGTTAACACCGTGGCGAGGACAATGAGGTAAGCCGTTCCGCCGTTATTTATTCTTTGTCGCTTGTGTGACATGTCAGGTAAATGCTTGGGTCGAAGTTGTGAGGTCAAAATGTAATGAAGACGATAATTGGGTCTGACTTTACTGACCGTAATCTATATATAATAGCGGGGTGATTATAATACGTGATTATTTTTACATTAAAATAACAAGGAAACGCTCTGGTTTTTAAAATATTGGTATGTATATTGGGGAGGTCTTAGAACCGGGGTAGTCATTGGATGGGGTTTCAGTGTACATGCATTTTGTAAAATATAATAAATAGTTTTTCTTAAGACAGTATCTATTGGCCCTTAATTAATTTTGTTGGCACGATATTGGAAATAAAATTAAACAAAGTATGAGACACAATGAAGCCCCTCAAAAGGTACAAATGCATTTGCATTAAATGTAGTGTCTATGATGTTAAACATTAAACAATTTAAATACATTTTTATGAGGTTAAAATTCTAAATGCCAAACAAGTGAAGTACCAATTATATACAGACACTTTTACATAAGATGTACTTCATATGAATTAATTTTATATAAACTAAATAAACCTTTGTGAAAGACTGGAATCCTTGTAGAATGGGTCTGTACCCTGTACACCGACAAAGGTTCCCTGAAACAAAATAGATTATGTGAATAACTAGTCCAAACATCAAAAGACGTTAGTAGAGGCACGTGTAAGGCAAAAATCAATTGAATAAAAATAAATACCATTTGATTTAAAGTAAATCTGGACTAAACTGTTGGTGCACTTTGACCTGAATACACTTATCATGGGTTTGAAACTCGGTCGCGTTGACGGCCAGACAAGGATAGTAAAGTCTGTAATAATTACCCCACTATGTTATTGCAAATAAACTAAAAGATAAATACAACATAGAGTCTAATACATGCCATCAAAGTACGACTCCATCTCTTTCTGTGTAGGTCTGGGATTGTTTCTCAGAAGAGTGTACATGGACATGACGATTCCCGGGGTACAGAATCCACACTGAGTACCATGAGCATTGGCCAGTTGTTCCTGTATTATATTATAAGAAAACAATTTGCTGCAGATTTACAAACTCAGTTATCACAGTTGGAAATTAAATTATTTGACTATACTAGAGCACATTTCCAGCATTCATCTGGTGGTGGTGTATGCCAGTAGTCTGGTTGATGCATATTATAAGCATTATTAGTTTTTAAACACAAATTTTGATTTAGGAAGACAAATACTTACGTTTTGTAAATACAAAGGGAACATATTTCTTATGGATAGCCTACCCGAAATTTCAATTTCCATATTTAGATGAAACACATTTATAAAATCAACTGGTGTGTTCACTCCCTGTTACAATGACTTGACCCACATAACTACGTCTGGCATTGGCGAATCCAGAGGGAGTCTCAAGGAATTGAAGTGCCCTTTTTACTGACTTTATATTGTAAATCCATAATCCACTCAATACATTAAATTGTTCTAAAAACGCGACTCTGAGCATCTTTATTTCAACATTTACAGGAAGCATGTCCCAATTTCCTTACAGGTCTCACTACCTTTGGGAGATGGGTTCATTTGCATTCGACAAACTCATACTTTCCTGTGTGGGTACTTTTGGCACACTTCCATTACAGTCTGAAAAAACAATCCTGTCATCACAAGAGAGTCTGTCCAAGGCACGCTGCTACTGTTCTTCTGGTTATGAAGTTTATAGTCTTCAAATTGAACCGAGGGTGTGTGTGTGTGTGTGTGTGACGGAGGGCATCCATTTAAATAAAGGTAAACATTGGCTTGTGCCCACTCCACTATAGAGGTTGTGACGCCTTCCACCACAGAGACTGTGACCCTGCCAAGTCAAGGGTAATATATAATCAGAGCAGAATATGTTATTTGAAAGTGATTATTTGAAGATTTACTATATTATGTGGTATTTTTAGTTGTACATAAGAAGTTTATGGCATAATACCTATTATCCATTATATGGTAACACAGGCTGTACCGTTGAGAGGAATGGAATACATTAGTCATAACTTGGATCATTTCTTCTTCTTCTTCTTCTTCTTCTGCGTTCAATCAAGATTTGGCCGTATTAGATCAATAATCCGGTTGTGATGACGAAATGTGACGTCTTCCAGAGGTCGTCGAGAAGTCCCCAGAGTTTGATATTGAGGGGGGTGTCTTGTATCCAAACTTTCTGACGGTTCTCTTTTAGGTGTGGGCAGTTTTGTAGGATGTGTTCTGGCGTTTGTCCTGCAGCACCACAATCACATTGGACAGTATCTGCGAGACCCATCTTTTTCAGATGTTTGTTTTTCAGCCGGCAATGTCCAGTTCGCAGATGGAAATTTATTGTTTGTTTTGTCCTGTCTAACTGGTTTATGCAATCTTTGTCAGGGGTGTACCCATTGTTTCTGCTCTTTCAATCACATTTCAACTTTCGTTTTAGAAGACTCTTCACCGTATGAGATGGAGGATTGGGTTTGTGGAAGGCAGCTACCTACTTTGGCCAGTTGGTCAGCTGTTTCATTGCCTGCAACTCATATGTATGCTGGGATCCACAGGAGGGTCACTTTTCGTCTTTGGGCAAGGATGTTTAGCTTAGTTTGCAGCAGTTTGGTGATATGGTCTCTGTGTCCTGATGAAAGTGACTGGAGTGCAGACAAGGAGTCAGTGAGAAGCACTATGTTATGTTGTCCTTCTTCCTCAGTCAGATGTTTTGTTGCAATGATGAGGGCTTGCACTTCTGCTCTGTAGTTTGAGCTTAGCTTTCCAACTGGGGTGGAAAGGGAGACAGAGGATCCATCTGGATAACTGATATATGCTCCACTTCCACCATTTCGTATGACATTCTCTGCTGAACCATCTGTGAAAGCATGGATCCATGCTAACTGTGGATAACGCTCATGTATCTTTTCCATGGTGAGGGCTAGCTGTAGAGGTGGTGGATGCTCCCCCTTTTTGGCAAGTTCTGGAACATCCAGCCTGATTTCATGAAGGTGTGTTTGCACCAGTCATTTGGAGAGAGTTTCTCACACTGCAAGGCATTTTGGCTGATAGAATCATAATTTTGCAAATTATATGTCAGGTGGTTGAGACTTTGTCGTTTTAGTCTGTTCTTTGTTTTTTTCCTGGAGTCTTTGATGCAGTGGATGTGAATGCAGTCGTTTCATCCTTTCTCCCTGGATAAGGACCTTGCATTGTTGCCTGGATTCCAGAGGTTCAAGGTACTTCTTCACCCTTGGAATCAAGACTGTTATAACTCCAACTGGGAGAGTGACTGTTGAAGTCACCCACTATAATCCAGTTTTTCCCTCATCTAGCTGTATGTTGAATAGCTGGATCATCTTGTATGGTGGGCTGTGGAGACTTGGATCATGAAACTTAAGTTTTCTTGGTATGGGATTAGTTAGGCAAGGTAGGTATTTATATTGTTATAGCTTTTAGCAGGGATGAGTGGTTGGTAACTGAAAAGCTGAATGTGAATAAAGAGGTGACTTGGTTATTGCTGGTGCAGCAGTAGTGTCCACCGAGAGATGTAGAGTTGGCTTGCCTGTATGAAGATGTGGCTGAGAGTTGAGCTTGTGGAGGTTTGGTGAATTCGTGGAGGAGTGATACCTGAGAGAGTGCAGTTTGGTGGTAATGTGTAAATGAAGTCCCATGTGTGGACTATTTATTAACAATGTTCGTATTATGTAAAAAAAAAACCAACGAATTGTTGTTTTGTAATATTATTATTATATCGTGCAAGTATAATAATGGAGGTGTGGTGAATTCGGAAGGTGAAGAGAGGGACGAGTTGTGCAATTAATTTATAATTGTATTAGTTAACAACATGTGCCTATTTTTGTGTTGAAACTTTAGCAGTGATGGTTGCTAATTGGAAAGTGGTATGTGCAATACTGCTTAATTAATTATATATTAATATAACTCAGTGACGTTGGGCATTATAAAATCTGTTTTAATGAAGTGATATTAAGTCATAAGTGGACATTGACATTCTATTTTGAATAAAGGAAGGAAGGAAATGTTTTATTTAACGACGCACTTAACACATTTTATTTACAGTTATATGGCGTCAGACATATGGTCAAGGACCACACAGATATTGTAGGAGGAAACCCGCTGTCGCCACTTCATGGGCTACTCTTTTCAATTGGCAGCAAGGGATCTTTTATATGCACCATCCCATAGACAGGATAGCACATACCACGGCCTTTGATGTACCAGTCGTGGTGCACTGGCTGGAGCGAGAAATGGCCCAATGGGCCCACTGATGGGGATCGATCCCAAACCGACCGCGCATCAAGCGAGGGCTTTACCACTGGGCTACATCTCGCCCCTTATTTTGAATACGTAATATTTTTTAATATTACTTGGTGCTGTGTGTGTGATGTGACATATACTTAAAAAATTGAGTAGTATTTGTGTGTAGTTAATATTGATTAGTGTGGTGACCATCTGTACTACGATGGTGACTGGTGACATTAGTTAAATGTGTGATGGGTGAGAGGGGTTGTGTTAGTGTGCAGTGATGTATGATGAATAGGCCTATGGTTTGAGTAATAATTGAAATGTGTGAGTGTATGATTATTTGCTGATGTTAAATAAACGTAGCAAATCTATTCTGGTTTTATGTGTTGTTTCTTTTAGTTATCTAATCACTTGTGACAGACCCCAATGGAGGTTGTGCCCCGACCATTCAAATATCGTTCCTAGGGGCCTGTCATCAGCGAGTCATTATGAAAAGATCTTTATATCTTCAGAATGCTTCAGCAAGTACGGTCGTTTTCAGAAAAATATGTACAGTAATCAATCTACCTTGCGTATACATGCACCCACGCACCCACTCCTATACCCAAACGCACATCCAAAAGATAAACATCCATAAGTATACACACCTGAACTGGATGTAGCCTGGTCTTGGTGCTACCAATCCCCTCCACCGTGGTGACCGCCATGCCGTGTAGAGAACAGATCGGTGCCAGACAAGCATTAACTGATAGGTGACTTTCTTGTTGAGGAACAAAAATCATAATGGGCCTAATTGACAAATCTTGTTTGTTTTGGCTTTTTTCCCCCATACATGCGTGTAACCTACATATATTTGAAATGCTTAAACATATATTTTGCAAATTCGGCCCAATGAATTCTAGAGTACTACATGTTTGTACATTTATCCAGTAATGATTCTGATTCACCTCTAGGTCTTGTGTTGTAATACTTTACTTTACTTTACTTAATTAGCGTGCCTATATCCGAAATAGGTTCCGGCACGTCCATCCCACGCCCAGTCTTTGGCAGGGCCAGTGGCTGGGCGTCGGCCACAAAATACTTAAAGCCGCACACCCTAGTTCCATCCAGCGAAAATAAATTATAATTTGGTTAATCTACAAACCTGTAACACACTTAGATCACGTTTTTATCAAATGGAGTGAAAAAGCAGGTTTTATATCGATAAATACCATGGGAATCCCCATGTCCCAATTGCTTGAAATAATTTTGAAAGTTAGTATTCTGATGTCACCGGTAGATGTCGCTCGAAGCACAACAATGCCTACGTCACGACAAATTTCACAGACTTGGGGTGCGTTCGTTTCACCTCTCCTGGACATGTTCCAACTGTTCTGTCCTGGTTGTATCCCCTCTCCAGATATCGTAAGACTTAGCAAAATTATTGGTTTTAAGGGTTTGTAACGTTTTGTATTGAGACACTTACTTGTCTGAACTTTATTGTTACTGAAAATGTTCACGAACTGTGAAGAAAAATCTCACAAATGAACAACAACAAATCGGATGTTGATTGCGCGAACCGTGCACGAGAAAACAAACCGAACCAAAATGATAACGGTCACGTGATATACCAACGTCTGTGAAATTGAAATGGAAATATTCCCTCTAAAAATAGATTGGACCTCGCTTGCTTAACGGTTTTTTCTCGACAGCACGTCTTGTGAAAAAATGCAAAAAATGCATTTCGTGGTTTTACAAACATCAGGATTACCAAAAAGCACTTCAGGTGAATGGAAATGTGTATTCTAAATAATAAAATGTAAGTAAAGTGCAATTTTATTTGTGAAAAATGGGGTTTAATAGCGAAAAACAACGCCGTAATGGTTAACAAATAGCCGTAACTAGGGTGTGTCCCTTTAATTTAGAGGGACAACTTTGACATTATACTAAAATGGAATGGACTTAATTTAGATGGCGTATCCTAAAAATAAAATAAATATAAAACCATTCTTAGTTCTAATACAAACATGATCTAGCCTAAATGTCATTATTGTTGTGATTTCTCTTTTGACAATCTGGTTTAGTAATACAAGTAAAGAGACAGTTATTGCTATTCACCGTTTCATGTTTTGTATGATAAAGGATACATAATCTGGTCTCTGTGTTGGCCATAGCTGGATACCATCACCGTGCAGGCACCACATCCTCCTTCTCCACACCCAAGCTTTGAACCAGTCAGATGAACTGAGATGTGTTAAGATCTTAATCTCTTTATAGACTACATATTACTTGCCTTATTCAACAACATATTTATTTGTGATATATATGTCCGTTTCCCAAAACAACAAATACAAGCATAATAGATTCATATATCAGATTTATTAAAATATACAAACTTTACTTATATACATCAATATGTTTTAAGTGACCGTGGGATGAATAGATCGAATTTTCTCTAGCTGTATTCCATTTATATATTTGGAAAATTGCTAGGGAGCAAGTCGCACTTAATGGTAGAAACAGTCACATTTTAAATGTTCCAATGATGATAGGATGTATTTAAGACTCTGTTAGTCTAAATCATCTTAACAATGGCCGAAAACCTAACGGTAAGTCCCGTCAAAGGCCTTTAGTTTGATTCTGTTGCAGTTCACTCATATTTAATATTTTATGTTTTCAATTAATATAGAAACATATATCCGAAACACAACCGTATTTTGACACGGGTGTGGGGTTTCTTCGTGTAGCGTTTATTGAGTAACCTCAAAATGTATCCAACTAAAGGTCTATGGCTTCAGATTAAAACACAAATTGTGTGTACCGATATTTCAGATAACAGTATTTGGCGACCGTTTGGTCGTCAAAAATTGGCAATCTGTCACATAGTGTGCAATCTACCCTTATGCTCACGTACATAAACAGAATACGGATTGAACTGAAACGCGGTCACATTTGAAGTAGGTCTCCGCAGTTTTAACATTTGGAAGATGGGGCCCTAAGTAGCAAATCCAGGGGTAGGGTGGGTGTGGGGTCCATGCCTACCCCAATCACACCTCTTATTTTCCGCTACCTTTTACATTAGCCTGTCGCCCTTTGGCACGTGATAAAAGCGGGAATTACCCCCCACCCACCCTAATATAAAATTTTTGCTTCCTCAATGTGGGCGACAGGGTGGTAGCGTCACAAATCGATTATGTTGTTGGGTACAGATGTAACTATTGTTCTTCAGAAGGCAGCCGTGCTTGTAATTTTAATTGCCCTTTAACCGATATTTCAACGCGCAGTCGGGAATGACTATGCATATCACGCATACCATTTATCTCACAACGAGTTGTTTTAAAATGTATCTAACGAGCAAAAGTGAATGTATTATTCTATTTCTTACATATCCTCAAAAACCAGGTTTTAAGCAAATTTTAACATCTTTTTCGACTAAAAGTTATATACAGCCGTTGCACTTGTAGCTGACTTACACGTCACAGACACATAAATGCCAGGTTAACTATACGTCACAGTCTACTCGATTTTCATCGTGCAGTTTTTCATTGGCTGTATGGCATTGGTGACCTGGTCATCCCCAGGAGCAGCCAGTCGTATATCTTGAAATTATTAACACACGTACATGTGTTAACAACCATGGGTAACCAAAAATAACGCATGGTGTTCTCTCTAAAGGGAGTGTAAGACAAATCATAATTACTATGGTTCACTTTTCAGAAGTAAAGTTAATTTAATACCAGGTGAGCGATTCAGGCCCCATGAACCTCTTGTTTATATGTACCATCTCACAGATACCTCGTATCATATTATCAGAATTATTAGATAACATCAACTATTTATTGGAGAGTAGCTCACGTTTCTGTTAGATAGGCAAAGATATTTTAATACAATATACTCAGTATTTCTTTTTACACACATATGGAGGTTTCATTGATATTTATGAATATTCACGCTGGTCCATCAATGATGGACTAATAACAAAGCTTAATGTCCTGGAACAAACAGAAAACATTTGATAAATGATCTGAGAGACAGGTTGGAAAGCACCAGTGTGAAACACACTATGCAAAAGCATAATCATGCTGACGCTCTTATTGCAGCAGAGTATATACATATGATCAAAATTATGGATATGATTATATTTTCAGAGACCTGAATCACTGATCACTTGGCTTGTGGATATCATACAAATTCTAGAAACCCTGGACACGTTGCATGCATGTAACAGCTTTAGCCACATTTGCTATTGTCATCTATGGGATTTGATTTGGTGGCTGGCTGTCCAGCAAAGCGGGTTAATAATAAGTTCTTATAGAAAGGTCGGTATAATGGCCGTACACCTACACCCAACGTAATATGATAACTATTGAGAACTAAATGGCAATTAAACATGTAGGAGGTCAAGTACATGACATAGTTTTGCTAAAATATATTCAAGTTATTCTTGTAATGTTTAATTGAGTTAGCACTTGAATACAGACGCATACATTTAAAATGTTAGTGTCCACTAACTTATTTTAACTAGCATGTTTTCAACGTTCGACTTATTCCACTAATTGTACTGTTCCACATTTTGTACCACATACATAGTTGGAATTAAAACATTTATAATTTGTGGTGGGTCTTTCTCTATATTGCAATTTGTGGCGAGTCTTTCACTATATCGCGGGCTTGATATTGTAACAGAATTTCATTCAAATTTATATTACGTGCCACGTATACCATGACCTCCCCCCACACACGTCATTAAAACAATCATCTTGTTGTCTTAATCTCACCTACTAGATAGATTTCGTTTTATGCAATGTAAATAAAGTAATTAATTTTCAATTGCCTTCATGTTATTTATTTATTCAAATGTATTTATTTATTTATTACTTAACAGATTCAAAGACAGCTTGGGTGGCTCCATCCAGAATAACATCTTGGCTAAAGCAGTGATATAAGACATAGTTCGCAAATCGTTATCGCAAGTTGTTTTAGAAGGAATGGGAAATTTCTTGAACGACTCCTCGGTATATTTTAAACGTCGGCAGTTTGGTGTCTGGTGTATTGTTATTTGGACATTTCGTCAATAAAGAGACAAAGAAAAAAACCTCCACATTGGATACTCCTACCAATAAAGCAGTAAGGGATCTTTCGTAACACACACACACCTCATAAAAAAGGATACGGCGGTTGCGTACGTATTGCAGCAGCGTTTCATTCGGATCAGCATTGTTCTCCACAATCTAAAAACAGAAGACAAAATATTGATAAGGTCTATTAGTAGAGCGTCTTAGTATAAGAACCAAATTTGTTACATATGAACCGATAGACACTAACAATAAAGGTGGGCCCCAGTCGAATTTGTTACATATGAACCGATAGACACTAACAATAAAGGTGGGCCCCAGTCGAATTTGTTACATATGAACCGACAGACACTAACAATAAAGGTGGGCCCCAGTCGAATTTGTTACATATGAACCGACAGACACTAACAATAAAGGTGGGCCCCAGTCGAATTTGTTACATATGTACCGACAGACACTAACAATAAAGGTGGGCCCCAGTCGAATTTGTTACATATGAACCGACAGACACTAACAATAAAGGTGGGCCCCAGTCGAATTTGTTACATATGAACCGATAGACACTAACAATAAAGGTGGGCCCCAGTCGAATTTGACTTTCAAAATGGCCGTCATGAAGTTAACTAACATTTTTAGTTGTGTTCGACTATGGTTTGGAAACATGAGGAATCTACTATGATAAATATTTAATGTGATTATATTATTATTATTATTGAAAACTCAGACATACCTACAAGTTAGTATCATAATCAGTGGCGGATCCACTGGGGGGGGGGGGAGGGGCAATGACATGAGGCGCGGAATGCTAATGGAACTGTGGGAGAGGTTTGGAGGGGGTCTAAAAAAAGGAGAAAATTAATGTATAATAAAATTATAACTGTCGCAAACTTTAGGAGTGGCCCATATACCCCCACCCCACCCCCCACCCGCCGATTCGCCTCTGATGACAGTTGACAGACGCAAACCCCTTGTGCTCATTTAGAATAAAACGTGTTCACAATGCGAAGGAAGACATAACGTGGAGCAATTTCAAGCTCATTAGTATAGGAAATAAAAACATTCTGAGATTTTTATTTGTTTGGTTTATATTTTATATTTGTTTGGTTTTGTGATAGTTTCAATTCATTCCAAAAACTTGATAAATACCTCGGGCGAGCCTTCTAACGTATGAGTTAGATCTCGCCACAGAAAGCCGCAAAAACTGGCGAAATCAGAGGTTAGAACTGGGGTGGGATTGCCTGAACTTTCAGGCGTGTGTACAGGGGTGGGGGTGGGTTCGGGAATCGAACCCAATCCCCTGCTCAAAGCGAATTTTTTAAATATATTTTCCGAGCGATCGTGACTCGAACCCACTAGAAACTTCACTCGCCAGTCTTGACACCCTGTGCATAATTTCAAGCACACATGCACGACGTTCAGCGATACACAGAGTTGTTTGGACCGTGAACACCCTTCGTGAACCTCACGCACTCATGCTATGCTAGGCATGTATTTGTAGCCCAGCAAACGGCAGTTATGTACCTGTTTAATAACTATAAGGCCATGTTGTACTGCCAAAACATTTCAGTGTTTAAATCGATCACCGTTCAAGTTATTATGGTAATGTGGCGTAATCTGCGGTCATCATCGCAACAATGACTGTACGCTGGGGCATTCACTCGTTAGATAAATGAAGGCGTTTTCAAGATGGCATTTACTCACCAAACACCGTGTTATATATCAGACTGAAGGAGTACCGTATGCTAGTATCACACAAACACATTTAACTTTACAAGTGAAATACCTGGTAGAAGCAATGAACTTACTTTCTGGCCGTTGACGAAAAACACCAACGGAGTTGAAAATTCCATTATCAGTTATTGCACTTCGATCGCATTTAAACACCTGTAAGATGTAAACATCAAAGAACAATAGCTTTCTGCCTTGTCGTTATATATCAGGAATGCTGGTTATAGGTCAGTAGCCCAGTCCTGCACCCATTGATTTATCAGTTGTATGATACTGTGTGAGCGTAACGCGTCATTCAACCCAGCTCACTATGGTGTTTGTGTAACGCGTTTACACATGGTTAACCTATATCGAATGATCCTATCGCTAAGGTTGCTGGCCATAGCTGACCTTCGAGCCTCGGTAGAGTTCATACAGTATGTGAACCCTGGAGCGTGGATTATTGCGTCATGGTTGCTGGATGCCAAACAAAGAGGAGAGGGAGGGGGAACTGGTTGGGATATTTTAGGGAAGTAAACATTGAACTAAACAGAAAGAAAGAAATGTTTTATTTAACGACGCACTCAACACATTTTATCTACGGTTATATGGCGTCAGACATATGGTTAAGGACCACACAGATTTTGAGAGGAAACCCGCTGTCGCCACTACATGGGCTACTCTTCCGATTAGCAGCAAGGGATCTTTTATTTGCGCTTCCCACAGGCAGGATAGCACAAACCATGGCCTTTGTTGAACCAGTTATGGATCACTGGTCGGTGCAAGTGGTTTACACCTACCCATTGAGCCTTGCGGAGCACTCACTCAGGGTTTGGAGTCGGTATCTGAATTAAAAATCCCATGCCTCGACTGGGATCCGAACCCAGTACCTACCAGCCTGTAGACCGATGGCCTACCACGACGCCACCGAGGCCGATTGAACTAAACAGAGGAAAGAAAAACGATGTTAATTAAAAATAGACTTTAGTACAATTACGCGTATTTACAGTTATTTCAGTTTGTTTAACCATCCGAACCATAGATCACATAGGTTATTTTAGTAGGTTGTTTGGATGTAAACAGTCGTATCCTGTCCTGGACGGAGAGCCAGCCGAGTCCGGCACCTGTGCCCAGGACAGGCGTGCGCTACAACAGCTTGCTCTGAATGTGCACGTTAAACACTTTGGTCTTGGTATTGGTAAACAATCAAACAGTATTCGGAACAAACCTTCTACATCTGTTCATTAGCAGCAACTGCAAAGTATAAAAGTTAAAGTGTGTTTAGTGCACATTGATTTATTAATCATAGGCTATTGGATGTCAAACATTTGGTACTTTGACATAGTGTTAGAGAGGAAACCCGCTTCATGTTTCAAGCGATCTTTTATATGCACCATCTCACAGACAGGATAGCACGGCCTTTAATATAAGAGTCGTGGTGCACTGGGTGGAACGAGAAATAGCCCAATAGGCACACCGACCGGGATAGATCCTAGATCGACCGCACATCTTGACAGCACTTTACCACTGGGCTACTTCCCGCCCCTATGATCATTTTTATACACTATCTCACATAAGGAAATGCTTTATTTAACGACGCACTCAACACATTGTATTTACGGTTATATGGCGTCAGACATATGGTTAAGGACCACACAGATACTGAGAGAAGAAACCCGCTGTCGCCACTCCATGGGCTACTCTTCTCGATTAGCAGCAAGGGATCTTTTATATGCACCATCCCATAGACAGGATAGCACATACCACGGCCTTTGATGTACCAGTCGTGGTGCACTGGCTGGAGCGAGAAATAGCGCAATGGGCCCACTGACGGGGATCGATCCCAAACCGACCGCGCATCAAGCGAGCGCTGTACCACTGGGCTATGCCTCGCCCCTTATCTCACAGATAGGGCATCACAATGTGACTTACTATATTGCCTTTGATATATAAATCGTAGCAAGGCAATGACTGAGACGGGGGGGGGGGGGGGGGCAAAACATCCACCAGTGGGTCTGTCATGGGGATTCGATCCTACACACAAGCATCTCAGCCAGGCGAACACTCTACCGACCAGTGGCGTAGGGAGGGGGGTGGGGGGGAGGTGGAACGGAGGTCATGCCCACACCATCAAACCTTTAAAAAAAAAAAAAACTATTACATTTTATAAAATTATACAAATACATACATACATACATACATACATAGTGTGCCCCCCTCCCTCAATATGGTTTGCACCGCCAATATGGGTTCCCCAGTGCTTCCGACTGAACTTGATCCCATCAATTTATCAATGTGTGCGTAGCAGGTTGTAGCTCAACAACACTTGAGTGTTCTGGAAAAACCTAGTAAGTCAGAAAAATCTGAATTTGAGATATTGACCGAAAGCTACACCCTGCCAGGATTAAGCAGCCACTTATTAAAACAACTTGCTTTGTGATTATTTGTTCATTACTTAGGAAGAGTAAATTGGGGAAAACATGTTTTTGTTTTTATTTTGACAGTCCATCGCAATTTGACTTACTAGGTTTTTCCAGCCTTGAATGAAAACAGTTATGGCACGGTTTATCAACAACAACTTAGCAAGTCAATAAAATTGGTTTCTTTATTTCACACATCTTGAAAAAATACAAACTGCCGATCTAACTGAACTCCAGGGCAAATACAAAATATAAAATACACAACCAGTCATTTGAAACCCCCTCTCAATTATTACCAGTAGACCTTGGAAGAGGACCAAAATTCGCCAAAATTCACAAAATGTACATTTTACTCCCAAAAGGCCAATTTGAACCCGGCTACATCAAAATGTTGATTACATCAGTCCAATTTTTCCATAATTATACAGGGTGGCACAATAAAAATAAATGTCCCAAAATCTAATGGATTAATCAATCATGGAAAGGTGCTCTGTGAACTTTGGCAGTTTTTAGTGCGAAGTCAGATATTTTCACTGAAGAGCTTTCCCTTTATAGTGCACTTTGGCAGTCTTGCAAAGTCAGAAGGTTTTACTTCAGCAGCCGTTTAGTCATTACAAATAGGACATTTTAGTTTTATTGGGCCACCCGTCAGGAAAAACCTAGTAAGGGTTGTCAAGGACTTTGGTGTAGTGTTGATTGAATGCCTGACGGGGTGGGGTGGGATGGGGTGGGGGTTACATAATTCCCACTGATGGCTACATCAGTCAAATGCCCCCACAAGGTCATGGCTAGCATCATTACTGGGCAAATCTAGCCGGAACCTCTTCTTTGCAGAGAAAAACACTTGGCTAATTTCAGGAGCTTCTTTTTTTTCGCTGCAGGGATGCCTCTCGGCTCCACCCTTACTCCCGGAAACGTCAGGATATCAAACTTTGGCTTTAAAAACTCGACTTCTGCAAATTCATCACCAAAATTCTGCTTGTAAAAGAGTGATCAACAACCCTTACGGAATTCAACCTCGGAAATGCTACCCAGTAGTGGCAACTGCACATTCTTGCTTTGGCGGGTCCTATGTCCATCTTGAAAAAAGTGGAAGTCGTTGTAGTGTATAACTACTGTTGAAGTGTGCTTGCTGGCACACAGATCAACAAAATCTTTAAAATCAAGGATATCTGAGGATGTCCTCATTGTGTTTCCTGCGTCATGATTGGCTAGTTCGACTTGCTAGGTTTTGCCAATACAAATAGTAAGGAATGTGTTGAGAAAAAACCTAGTAAGTATCAGAACAATGCCCCCACTTCAATTTGCTAGGTTTTGGCTGAATAAATGTATCAATACTCTGGACCTGCTAGGTTTTACCATTACAAAATTCGTGAAACCACGGATGATTTTTTATTCTTACATGTGTTATATGATGAGGTCAAATCTAGTAAGTCCAAAAATGGTCCTAACCCAATTTTGACCAAAATCGGACGTACTAGGTTTTTCCAGAACACTCAAGAACAATGCGCATGCTTGATAGACGGTGGGTTGTACAATGGAATACAAAAAAGGTCGTTGGTGTATATGGTTGCTTTTAACATTATGCAGACCGGTATATTACATAAACGTTATGGTTCGCTTCATGCGTAACAAATTCCAATACTCGTGGCTGTGATTAGCAACTAATTTAGACTCAATAAATGTAGGTCCTAGGTGTAGACATCAACCCTCTCGTATTTAAGATGGCTGTATATTAGGCTAGAGAAGACCGGTACACTCATCTGGTCCTTCCCAGTTGTTTGGTTATGGTTTTATTTTCCAGACGCCTCAGTGTACTTGTGCTTTGCACCTGAATCACATTGGTATGCAAGCATCAGTCCACTCCTTTCTGAAACTAAAATTATTATAGTGTATGTCAGTTTGCTGTTATCCTGATTGAATGTAGGGAATTTTAGTCTGTGATTTCACCTCTTTGTTGTTGTTGTTTTTTTTTTGGGGGGGGGGGGGGGATGGGGGGTGGACGTAGCCCAGTGGTAAAGCTCTCGCTTGACGCGCGATCGGTCTGTGATCGATCTCCGTCGGTGGGTCATTGGGCTATCTATCGTTCCACCCAGTACACCACGACTGGTATATCAAAGGCCGTGGTATGTGCTATCCTGTCTGTGGGAAAGTGCATATAAAAGATCCCTTTCTGCATTAGGAAAATATAGCGGGTTTCCTCCGATGATTACGAGTCAGAATTACCAAATGTTTGACATCTAATAGCCGATGATTAATTAATGTGCTCTAGTGGTGTCGTTAAACAAAACAATCTTCATTAACTGCACCTCTTTCGATACGAATAGCAGAAATATTTTGTAAAATATTAATAAGAACAATCAGACATATCAACGCAGGTGATGTTTTGATTCTGTGTTTTGTGAAGGTACCGTGCTTGAGGCAGGTTGAGTTGGTTACTCAACCTGTCCCAAGATGACTTATTCTATCCCTTAAAAGCAGATACGCTCAATTAATTTTATTTCTCATTTTGAAATTGTAATTTGCAATTGACTATGATCTTTCTCCCATTGCTCTGTTTAAAGAAAAAATGGAAAAATGGTGTGGAACTAGAAGAGGAACTAATATTATAATTAACTAGTTGTACAACGTTCACGTGTGCATGACGCCTACTAAGGATGAGACACGTGGTAGCACAACAAAAGCTGTTGAGAATTAGACACACGACAACACGACGAAGTGTACTGGGAATGAGACACATGTCAACATAATAAAGTTTAATGGAAATGAGACACATAACAACATGACAAAGCTTAATGGACATGAGACACATAACAACATGACAAAGCTAATGAAAATGAAACACATAACACCACGACAATGATTGAATGAATGAATGAATGAATGGATGTTTAACGACACCCCAGCACGAAAAATACATCGGCTATTAGGTGTCAAGCTATTGTAAAGTCGTCTGATGTGCTGTCACTTAGCCTTATTTGTGGTGTTTTCGTTAGTAGGCCTATATTAATTGCGCGTCTTCCATTATATTTATACGTCGTTATAAATAATTTTCAAAAATATTGCTAACTTCAAATGAAAATGATGTTATTGTTATTTTATTATTATTTCGTGTCATTGTAATTTTTAACACTTCGTTAGCAACAATGAACACCCACCCTCCTCGAGTAAGATCCGGTCCCTGATCGATCGCAGCAGTCAATTCGATCATGTGTCTTATTGCCTGCTATTCTTAGTCTGTGTTTCAAAATGACACAAGCAGGTTAATCAGAAATACACCATTTTTGTTTAGAACATACTTTTGGGACAATAAAATTGATAAAGAAAAGATGGAAATGACTATTGATTTTGTAAATACAATTTTAAACATTAACTGTTTTAAAATATCGCAAATTTTGTTCTAAAAACCTCACAAAAATAATACTTAAAATTTCGTAAATGAATATTATTTTATGTATTTATAAAAACAATAAATGAAAGTATGTTAGTAAAAGTTATAAACTTGTAGACCTACACTGGTGGCACCTAAGTCTGCGCACCTAAACATTTGTGTTATATTTTAAAGTTAAAGTTTTTACTTAAAAATATTTGTTTCACCGCCACAGTACAATTAAAAACAATTTTTTAACTGAAGTAATGAGCACCCTGTATTTACTGGCATGCACGACGGCACAGAAGTCTGTGCAGCAAACATTAAAACAACCACTGTTGTCCCTAACAACAACACATACTGGATCCGACTTTTTGTAAGTTCTAGACAACAAACACTTTCTATTATAGACTGTTTCAGGAAAGTTTGATTATGCAAATGAGATACATATAAATGGTGTCCCATGCGCCTTAATTAGGATAACACAAAATGATAATATAAAAAAGTCAATGTCAAACTTTATGATCATTATTCAACAAAAGTTGTCTGTTATTAACTGTGCAAATGAGCACCAAATAGTGTTCGTTAGAAAATATAGGACAAAATCAATGATAATTTTATAGCTAAACAAATAGGCTATGCTGTAACTAGTAAGCTTTGTATAGGGCAGCCATATGTGTTATGTTGTGTCACTCAGAGGAAAATTCATATATGCTTGGATGTTTACGTTAACAGATAAAACAACGACGTCTCATTGATGACACCGTGTGTGTGTGTGTGTGTGTGTGTGTGTGTGAGAGAGAGAGAGAGAGAGAGAGAGAGAGAGAGAGAGAGAGAGAGAGAGAGAGAGAGGAATGTCAATGAAAATCATAAAGCTACACTTCAGTGGTTAAACTTTTAATTTTTGTTTGTTTTTTGTTGTTGCTGTTGTTTTTGTTGGTGGTGTTGTTCTTGCTTTTGCTAAACGAAAAAGTGTGTGTGTGGGGGGGGGGGGGGACACTTATATAGATTGTCCCCCGGCGTTGAAAAGTGAGGGGACGCGTCCCCCCTATCCCCCACCGATCGACGCCCATGGCGTCTCTCCATTTCGTCCCATAGGTGCTCAATGGGCGACAGGTCAGGCGAAACAGCGGGCCAAGGCAGTATGTTGACATTCTGCTGTCCCAGGAAGTCGGTCACTACACGTGCGACGTGAGGGCAAGCGTTGTCTTGCTGCAACACGACGGCGCCACGTTGACCTTGAAGGAACGGGAGCACATGCGGTCTTATGATCTCATCCCTGTAGCGTACGGCAGTCAGATTTCCAGCCACAATCACCAGCTGCGTCCTCCCGAGTGATGTGATGCCTCTCCACACCATGACGCTCCCACCGCCGAAACCTGCACGCTGCACAACGCAAGCGTTAGCGTAGCGTTCGTTAACACGTCTGTACACTCGATTTCGACCGTCACTACCGTCCAAATGGAATCTGGACTCGTCGGCGAATAGCACACCTGACCAGTCGCGACGGGTGAATCGTAAGTGCTGTATACTCCATGCTAGACGCGCATTTTGGTGACGTCGTAGCAGAATAGGACGTATTGCTGGGCGCCGCAGCCTGATGTTGTGCTCCAATAAACGGTTGCGAACTGTCCTGGCACCCAGGGATGGTTCTGGCTGTCAAAGTTGCCGCCCGAAATCGAGTCAGAAGATGTGTTACCCGAATATGGTTGTCCTGTGCTTGTGACGTCACACGCGGGAGACCTGAACGTGGTCTGTCTCTGGTGTTGCCCTGCTATTGGTAACGTCGCCACAAATTCTGTATTGTGTTTCGATGCACGCCAAAACGTCTTGCGATATCATTATGCGCCATTTCAGTTTCTAGCATACCGACCGCGCAGTGACGTTCACATTCAGATAGGCGTGGCATGACGTCAACGCCGTTTAGAATTAATCAAAGTTGTTTTTCTAGCCAGTGGTTTTGTCCTCTACCGTTTTCCGTTGCAAAATGAACAAGGACATGTGCACCTGTACCACGTGATCAGCAAATCAAGTTACGAGTCGTGCACGTGCGACACATGAACAACACGTGCGATTGCAATATCGAGGATAAAGTTTTGAACATAATGGTTGGGCACGTCTCCTGAAAATTTTATTATTTTACAACTTGCGATTATGATTTTATTCAACTTTTTACCATGCACAGTAACTTTTTCCCACTTGTATATATACATATATATACATACACACACAAACACACACAGAGAAAGTTTGTATTTAATTATGAAATACTGGCCCCATATTTTTTATCGTTCTAGGCTTGGCACCCTCCACTGGCGTAGGCAGGATTTTATATTGGCATGGGGGTGAGGGGTGCAACCCAAACTATGTATATACATGTGTATGTATGATTTTATAAAATTTAATAGTTAAAAAAAAAAAGGTTTGATGGGGTGGGGTGGGGCGTGTTCCCGTGGGGCCCCTCCCTACGCCACTGCATGGGCGGTGCATGGCCGTACCACGTTTCAAAAAGAGGCACTTTTGTGGGTTATATTTGTTGTATCTGTGAAAATGTCCTTCTCAGCTGAATTTGAAAGAAAAGTCTGACAACCTCGAGCCGTACCACTATATTTTACACTGCCGTCCCTGCTCTGGTACCCTCCTCGCCCTCTCACCCTTTTGAGCTCTTGTTTGCTGTATCATGCGCAATCGTAGAACATGTGCCGGTGGGGATACCGGCTTGGATCAGATATTTAAAAAAAAACATAGTTGTCATACTTATCGACCACCTTAAATAATTGTCGTTATCCCCAGGGATGAAGTAGTCACTGCAGATCCTATCCTAGTTCATAAAAATAAACTCGAATGTGCATTTACATTCGAGTTTATTTTTATGAACTAATCCTATCCCATCGTGATGGTCCTTTCCATTACACACCGGTTCGGTTTCAGAACCGCGTCCATGCAATCCCTGTGATTGTCGGTTTGTCTAAAGTTCGGAAAAACTGCAGGTTTGATACATCCAAACACTAAACAATAGTTCACCATATTTTACATTTGAAAACTCCAAAAGAATATTCCATCCATACAATTCAATTCAATAGAATAAAATTTCCGCGTTTAAAAATACACGTGTCCCACCTTTCAAGTAAAATGTCTGAAAGGCTGCGAATCACGCTTTCATGTTATGCCTGTTAGCGCGTCACGGGGTCAAGTAACTTAAGTCTTGGAGTCGAGAGGCGTTATGGCAAGCGATGGAAAAAACGCGACTTTTTATTGCGAATATATTAAAAACCATATATTAATTATTTTTTTATTGATACTTCATATATGAGCCGTCACTCGCGAAACCTACAACATAGCATGACGTCAGAAACCGAGGAAACGCGGCTCAAAGTTTGACGTCACATGTAAATGCGGAAGTAAAAGTTGACATGCTGTTTGCGGGGTTTTTTGGGGTTTTTTTCTCAAGAATTTAGAAGATGTCATCTTCTTCTTTACATGAAGATCAGTTTGAAGTAAACATATATCTGTATGTACAATAGTGTTTGGTTACTATTTTGTATTTTGCACCATAACATAAAGTTCAGCAACTTTTCCAGAAGTTATATACAATATGCATAAGTTAGACCAAACATCAAATTAGAATCGTATCGGGTTCCATGGGTCTACCACTCGGTTAGGCATACCTGTTCTGTGCACTACAATCAACACCACTATTTCTACTCCTATTTCTATTTATACTGAAAACTAAATGATTTCCTACAAAAAACAATATATATATATATATATATAACAGGGCGCAAAGCAGCACTTTATATTTACTCGCCAACTGGCCAAATATACTAGCCAACTAGAGATTGTTACTCGTCAGGCAACATAACTCCTAAAACATCCGTTTCCAAGAATCCAGAAACAAATCATCAATTAGGCCCTATTTTGTTTTACTTTCCTTTGTAAACCGGAACAATCGGAAAACCCCAATGTGTCACGAGGCTTTCCGAACACCTCGATCGTCAAGTCGGCCGGAGAGCTCCGAGTGTGATATCCACAAACAGGGCAAAATGCGGAAGTGTATGTTTACAGTTTCGATCATTAGTATATGTGTCGTCTGACTGATTAGTGAAATAAATGTTCCAGTGACAGCTTCATTCTGAAAAAATAATCTACTCGCCAAAAGGCTAGTGTTTTGCAAATTTAAATCGCCATAACAGAATTTCACTCGCATAGGCGAGTGTTTCACTCGCAGTATTGCGCCCTGATATATATATATATATATATATATATATATATATATATATATATATATATATATATATATATATATCTGTAACAATATAGCGACCACCAAGCAAAGGGCCGCAACTCTAAACGCTTTTTATCATGTCGCCAAAAACGCGACCCCGAATACCTACATGTCGATTACGGCTTTACAGTCATTAACGGCCGACTTAATCGTTAAACATCGGTAGTGTTCGTAAACTAGAATGATGAATAAATTGGTTTACGTTAGTCTAGCATCTTAGTTGCAAATTAAAAGTGGTAAAATTATTTTTCCAAATATAGGTTATCAATTTGTAACCCTTTATCAGCCATAAACACCATTTATATTTATATGTTATTATGTGCAGTATTTTAAAGAACCGATTTATGTCACTAACATAAATATAAACCACCGTAAGTAAAAGAATTGATTTATTAAAGTAATTATGATTGACCGGGATTTTTATACCAAGGGACATAACTTTTGAATTTCTCGCCACTAAATTTAAGATTGTTTCTTTCATAGCGCACACAGAATCTCAAACTTGCATACATATTGCTATTATAAACAAGACTGATTGATGCCAAAAATAAAATAAATAAATTGCAAACAAGATTTAATAAGCATAAATCATTTCCAGTCTAGATTTTGCCTAATATTTGACTAAATAACAGTTATGGGCCAAAGGTTTTCAGTGTCACAGTGGTAAACCAAAAGTATAAATGTAATACATAAACATGACAATTTGGTATATTTACAATGTGAAAATGAAAGACAAATATGTACTTAAACTATACATTAAAAAAAGGTATTGCAATTTGTTCACATATGAATATTTATAGTTCACATTTATTTACCTGTAAATTAATTTTCACCGACAGTCCATAACGACTCCATACTAACGTCTCAATGCTTTCTTTATGTCATATTAAAAATACTCTACACCAAATAATTGGTTCCCTACCCTGGGTTTCTGCTAGAGGGTACGCAGGTAGAGGGTACAATTACATGTATGTACTAAAAAATCTCGGAAATTAATAGATATGTTTTGTTTTAATTTTTTGATAGATTATAGTAAGATAATTGCTGTTTAAAATTTGTAAAAGTGCATTAAATAAAATGGTCCAATAAAACATTTCAAATTCATAACTACCCAATATATGCCTTTGAATATATTTTGTTTTTATTACGTAACCTCGAATTATGTTCTGGCAGAAAGCCTGCTACCTTTGACAGAGGTTAAAACAATTGGTCGTCTAATTTTCGACTGTTACCATAAAATAATATGCTTAATCACTTTTGGCATCTAGCAATTTAAAGCAAATTGTACAATAGTTAGCACTTGGAATAAGCATCATATATTATTTTGTTTTGTTTTACCTGTAATATATTTTACCTGTAATATATTTTACCTGTAATAAATTTTCACCAAGACTTCCTTCTTCCTCCATGAATGATTAAAGAAAATAACACTGGATATATTGTAGTTATTTATGTTTTATTCCAATATATAATAACAAATGTGTTAGTTATTTTTGTTTTATTCCAATATATAATAACAAATGTGTTTTATGTCAGTATGTGGAGCAAACTAGCTGATACAGTTGGTTTGAAATCATGATTACAAAATCCTAAAGATAAAAGGAACTGGCTCCTAACGTCAGCCTCTACATATTGTCCACATCTGTACCGGCCTGTAGGAACGATATTTGAAGTGTGTGTGTGTGTGTGTGTGTGTGTGTGTGTGGGGGGGGGGTTATACAGTCTCTAGTGAGGGATACAAACTAGATTTTCATTTTTATATCATCTTTATTTATGTGGAGTAGTGAACATTTTAAACATACATTTTTGTCTTCAAGTGTGGGATGGAGAACAAGCCCATAGGCCCGCCCCTCACACACCCACCCCATCCCACCCCATCCCAGTTCCTACGGGCCTGATGTATTTTATATTAATAAATACAAAGACTACACAATGATATTGTCTACAGGACATATCAGGTGTAAAGTGATTGTCAGTATGTGACAACATTATAATATTTTCCAACATTTCTGTGTTTCTGTGCCGGCTGTGGACAGTTTTGGCAGACGGGTAACACATTTGCTTAATAATTAAAAATACACAGTTTAACCAAACACATTAAAACTTGGAGGATAACTAGCTAAGATAACACAGAAAAGTGTGCTAATTTTTTTGTTAAAGTATTATATCTTGCTTTGGTGAGGAGGGGACGCTTTTTAGCAAATTTGCGAAATTAGCCTCTGGAATATCCATTGACGTGTCATGTTTACATCTATGCTGGACAAGATTTATGATGAAATGTTATTACATTTTGTGTGTTTTTCTTCTAATTAGGTCCATTTGCTTCAGTTTACATTATAAAAGTCATAAAAAAAGTATGTTAAAAAAAATGCTTGTTGTATGCTAAACAATACTACATTTTTAGTTATTTATTTTACCATAGTTCGCAAACAAATTTACTGTCGTCTGCACACACATTGCGGTACGGTAACAGAAACATTTCATTTACATACCTTTATTATACGCCATGATGTCATTACATAAGCTGGTCTAGAGATTAACATGCGGAGGTATAGTAGAAGTAGTGGGGATGGCACTTGGGTATCATGTATGCAAATGATCTAGGACACGTGACCTGGGCGTGGCCTCTTCTGATTGGCTGACCTCTAATCGTAGGGTGTGACGTCAACTGACATTCAAACATTTCACTAACCACTACCTCCCACTGTCCTGGACAGATAGCGTGTGTCCAGGATAGCGTGCTTAAACCTTAGTGGATTATTGGACTAGTGTTAGACCGAAAAATCTCTCACACGCCTCCACTATCCCCAACTGTCCTAAATAGACCCAGACTGCGTGTGTACTGGGTAGCGTGCTTAAACCTTAATGGATTATTGGATTAGTGTTAGACTGGATAATCTCAACAACTAAGTACTATCCCCACTGTCCTTGACAGCCCTAGATAACTGTGTGTGTGTGTGTGTGTGTGTGTGTGCGTGTGTGTTTGTGTGCCCAGGATTGCGTAATTGGATAGAGATAGATGTAGGGAAAATAAATATAAACAAACAGTGTTCCTTGGTTTGAAACTTTATTTCACAAAGAAAACATTAGCCAGTTGCCACAGAGGCTATCAAATGTGTAGCTAGGTCTTAAAATACAGAAATAATGAAAGCATATTATATTATATCGTCTGCTAAATACGTTAATGAAGAACACACGTGTCTTGTGAAGTACGTCGCGTGATGGAAATAGGATATCCTGAGCCAACAGATGTCGAAGCAGACGATAAGTTTCAAAGAAAGAAAGTGTGTGTGTGTGGGGGGGGGGGGGGGGGGGGGGGGGGGGGGGGGGGGGGGGGGGGGGAGGAATGTGCGTAACACGCCAGCCCATTACTTTAAAAGCGAAAATTATTAAAATAAAAGAAATGACATTGTGTGTTAAGGGGAAGAAAGGAATGTGCGACTTACTGAACATATCTCTTTGGTGAACGTCTGTCGCGCGCACGCTGAGGGTGTTTATGTATATCATTGGGCAATCTGGCGTGTTTAACTGTGATCTGGTGTGGAAACTGACTGAAAACAAAAACAGATATCTGTGGTTCCCCGAGACCATTGGCTACGCCCCTCTAACGGTTAAACACAGAGAGTGAGAGAAAAACGATATGCCACACGTGCTTAAACCATTAACTCGACGAAAGGTAGACGACATGCGCCGTCCTGTGCACAGACCTTAACGAGTAACACGTGTCGATCAAAGGGAAATAACTGCATTTTAAAAATAGTGTTCGCATTACGACTCCAAGAGTTCTCCACCTTTACCACTACGTTTAAGTCAATATATATATATATATATACTACTCAAAAGAATTTAAGGGTCAAAAATTTATAACCAAATAAGTTTCAGAGTGTATTAGACTGATGATGTAAACTACACCAAAAATTTAATTTATTGTTCCATATTTACAAAAAACAACAAATAAACGTCACTGTATACAAGAAAGTCACATGACATGCTGTCAAAGTTGAAGGTTGTCAAACATGGATTTTACACATTAGAACATTCGTTTAATAGTGTGTGAATCCACCCCTGGCGCGAATACACTCGACACATCGTTGCCTCGTGCTGTTGATCAGACGTCTGAAGAACTCTTGGGGAATGGCCTGCCACTCTGCCATAAGAAGTTGACCCAGATCATGAAGGTTGGCCGGAGGGGCATGGTTATCCCGAACTCTCCTGCCTAATTCGCCCCAGGCGTTCTCTATTGGGGCCAAGTCAGGCGAATATGCTGGCCAATCCATCCTGGCGATACCTTGTTGTCTGAGAAAGTCCGTTACCACCCTGGCGCGGTGGGGTCTGGCATTGTCATCCTGCAGAACTGCCCCTCCACCAATCTGCTGAAGGCCTGGGAGAACCAACGGCCGGATAATCTCATTCAGATAGCGGATTCCATTCAGATTGCCATCCACCACAAAGAGAGGGGTCCTGTGGTGGATAGAGATGCCGCCCCACACCATGACGCTGCCACCACCGAACCGGTGACGTTGTCTAACGTTAACGTCAGCGAAGCGCTCCCCAGGACGTCTGTAGACACGAACCCGACCGTCGTTGAACTGGAGACTAAACCTGGACTCATCAGTGAACATCACTCGACCCCACTGAACACGTTGCCACCGCAGATGAAGCGTGCACCAGTGACGTCTGGCCGTTCTGTGACGTGGTAGGAGTGGTGGTCGAACAGCCTGGCGACGGCAGCGTAGATTATTGGCTCTCAGACGATTGCGTATGGTTTGATCAGACACTCGAGTTCCAGTCGCAGTCCGCAGATTGTCACGTAATCGGCGTGCAGTGGTTGTGCGTTGACGTAGAGCCATATTGGTGATGTAGCGGTCCTCTCTATTTGTAGTGCTTCGGGGTCTTACCGAACGTGGACGATTTCGAACAGAATTCGTTGCTTGGTACCGTTGCCACAGTCGGCCAACGACACTCTGACTGACACCAAGTCTCAGAGCAACATTTCTTTGCGTATTGGCATCCTGAAGCCAAGCAATAGCCCTTCCTCGATCTTCGATAGTCAGTTGACGTCGTACCATTGTCGAATTTGGAGTGTGCACCGTACACGAACGCAAGCTCCAATTATACGGAAATTCAGCATTGGGAACATGGAATACACATGCAAAGCGTGTAAATGAAGCCCTTTGTGAAAAAGCAAGTTATGGGCACTTAGCAGACCTTTCGCTTTCGCCCTAATTTACGTGCAAATGTAAGCATGTTTTCGCCATTAGAACTAGTCGACAGTGTCAATGACAGTGGATTTTAATTCATTTATGGGTTGCTTAGACCCACTTTCGTCAAAATGGAACAATACCATGCGTGACATTATGGTCTAGCTAATATAATTGACATTCAGAAAATAATGTCGAAAATATCGTCTGACCCTTAAATTAAGTACTGAACAAAAAAAGAAACTTCCGATTTGTACATATAGTATTTGTTGTGTTAAAGAATTCATTGTGTAATGAAATTATATAGGTAGTATTAGCCTTGAGCTGTATTATCAGGATTCATGGATTTTATTGATTATTTTTGCACTGTTAATCGTCGACAACGTGAAATTCAATTTGCACGTCCATGCATGGTTCGACATGTCCCGTGTAGTATTCGGTCAATTTGTTTTACTTGTCTTACTGACATTATTGTCAAGTGAACGAAAATGCTTCCAAATTTGTAAAAAAAAAGAACGTTTTTTACATTGTAGCATTTTTAGTATGCCAAGAATACCCAATAATTTACGCGAACGGGCGATTGGCATGCTTGATGTCGTTGCAAGGCATGTTGGGAGTTCTAGTCGAGCGATACGAAATCTTCGCGTAAGATTTCGAACGACAGGAAGCACCAACGACTTGCCACGTCGTGGACGTCCACGTGTTACAACGCGTGGTCAAGACCGCCATATCATTAACACGCATTTGCGCAATCGATTTCAAACTGCCACTGCTACTGCTGCTAACACACCTGGGCTTCGTAATAACCGAATCAGTGGGCAAACTGTTCGTAATCGTCTGCGGGAGAACGGTTTACATGCACGACGTCCTTACGTCGGATGCGTTTTAACGCAACGTCATCGTCTAAATCGTCTTAATTGGGCACGTGTACACACTCGTTGAATACGGCGACGCTGGCATACCGTTCTTTTTTTGGATGAATCCAGATTTTCTTTACAACGTGGTGATGGCAGGGTGCGCGTCTACCGTAGGAGAAATGAACGCTATGCTGACTGTTGTGTTCTTGAACGAGATCGTTTCGGGGGTGGGGGTTGTGTCATGGTCTGGGCAGCCATTACCCATGGTTATCGTTCACCACTAGTCGTCATTGATGGCAATTTAAATGCTCAACGTTACCGCGATGACATTCTCGCTCATCACGTCATTCCTCTGTTCCATAACAACGCCAACATCTCGATTTTTCAGCATGATAATGCCACCTCTCATACAGCTAGAGACACTGTAAATTTTCTTAGGACAAATAACATTGATTTCATTGATGACTGGCCCGCTAAAAGTCCTATCTCAACCCCATCGAGCATGTCTGGGATAGTCTGGACAGGCGATTAAGGCGTCGTCCCAACCCACCCGCTAACGTCAACGAACTTCGTCAAGCGCTCATTCAGGAATGGAACACTATTTCACAGGCAGAAATCAACAATTTAGTCAATTCTATGCGCCAGCGATGCACAGCAGTGGTCAATTCAAGAGGTGGTCAGACCCGTTATTAAGTGGGTTTTTTTTTTTTTTTTTAACCCCTACCACACTTGGTCAAAATTTCTCCCAGTTTCTGTTAACCTATAGCCATGATTTTTGCACCAAACGATGCATCATGGAACACTCTTTAAACGCATATATAACAATTATTCCCCCGGTTTGTTTTCATCAAGTTATGTTCAAGCAAAGTTAGCGGAAGTTTCTTATTTTGTTCAGTATATATATATATATATATATATATAATTTTTTTTTTTTTTTTTGCGAGAAGTCCAATGTTATATATTTTTAGAATATTTATAGATCAAGGAAATAACTGCACATAGTACATCCCTAGACCACTAGCCCTGACCGTTTAATATAAATTTTACCAAATGGGTAAATACAGTGGTCGATCTAGGATCGATCCCCGTCGGTTGTCCAATAGGCTATATCCAACCAGTGCCACTGGTATGCCAAGGGCCGTGGTATGTGCTGTCCTGTGCACACATCCCTTGCTACTATACTTTAGCTGGTACAAATATCAACTGACATCCAATCACAAATCTAGTCATGGAGTAAAACACACAAAAAGCAAAGGCAATGGTTTCATTTTATTTCTATACGACAAATCACAAACTACACACACACACACATATATATATATATATATATATATATATATATATATATATATATATATATATATATATATATATAAAATGGAAACGTATTGGGTTACACCGAGAGGCCTTAAGGGCGACAACTACACACACACACACACACACACACACACACACACACACACACATATATATATATATATATATATATATATATATATATATATATATATATATATATATATATATAATGGACACACATTGGGTTACATTGAGAGTTCTTAAGGGCGACAACTACACGCATATAAAATAGACACCCATTGAGTTACATCGAGAGGCCCTAAGGGGCGACATGTGAATAATATTAGTGTTCATTTATCTTCATCTTCGTCCTCCTCATCAGTATCGTCGTCGTCTGGTTCGTCCAAATATTAGCTGACCCAGGATCGATACTGATTTAATTTAGAACGAATCTGAGTTCGGAGATCTCTGTCGTATTTCACAGACTGTAGAATTTTCCTCGTGTTGGGGCCTTTGTCAAAGTAATGCATATTGGTCAGGAAGCGAGAGTACGTGTCTTTAAATAACTTCGATTGTAAAGTCTTCATGTTTCTTTCGATAGCATCTTGGGCCATGTTTTTTTCTTCGTAGCATTTCCTCGTGCTTTCGAGATAGTCACGATTGATGTCGAATTCACGCTCGATCATCAGACGTACACCTTCGTTTTCCAGATCGGACGACGGCTCCTCTTCTTCATTTCCCTCCTCGCACGTTTTAAATCGCAGATGTCGCTGCAAGTCACTCCCATCTTTGAAGACCAGGCCACGCGTATTACAAGACTGCATCCTCTTGACTTTTTTCAGATAGGGCTCCACTTCATCTTCTTCTTCCTCGTCGTCACTTTCGTAGGCGGGTATGCCTGGTAGTTTTCTCTTGAATGCGTTCGTGCTTTTATACCATTCGGACGGCCGTAAACCATTAGGTCCAAGGCGCCAATGTTCGGGCGTGGTCGGTTTCAAGTCCACCAAGAGATGTCCGTAGGGCCTGTGGGTAGCTTCCTCAAACCGTTGCATCAAATGACGAGTATTTCCAGGATACATCTGCTGTGCCAAGGTTAGAACTTGTTGCTTGTCGATGGGGTTGTTGAACAGTGGAAAGTAATGACAGTTTCTTCTTTGAGTTGGGTCCTTGCTGTTATAGAGGTTCTGGTTGATGGCAATCACAGAGAGGTTTCTGTGGTGACTTCCTTCCGTGAACAGGTCAGTGATGCGAGGGTCTTTTCCAGCTGTAAACATCAGGTCGTCCAACACGATGAGATTTCTGACTCTGTTGATCCAAATAACGATCCTTTTCCAAATTCTCGGGTATGCCTTGAACAAACTTCACTCGAGCAACCACAGAGGGGTTGCCATCGTTTGTAGAGCCATATGATGCGTTGAGGAGGCGGGTGGATTTTACCATCCCTTAGCATGTAACAACCGGCCTCGGTGGCGTCGTGGTTAGGCCATCGGTCTATATGCTGGTAGGTACTGGGTTCGGACCCAGTCGTGGCATGGGATTTTTAATCCAGATACCGACTCCAAACCCTGAGTGAGTGCTCTGCAAGGCTCAATGGATAGGTGTAAACCACTTGCACCGACCAGTGATCCATAACTGTTTCAACAAAGGCCATGGTTTGTGTTATCCTGCCTGTGGGATGCGCAAATAAAAGATCCCTTGCTGCTAATTGGAAAGAGTAGCCTATGTAGTGGCGACAGCGGGTTTCCTCTCAAAATCTGTGTGGTCCTTAGCCATATGTCTGACGCCATAAAACCGTAAATAAAATGTGTTGAGTGTGTCGTTAAATAAAACATTTCTTTCTTTTTCCAAAACGTAACACAACATACTCCTATTATTTAAACCAACTAAACAGAAAATGTAATAATGCAGCCTCCCGATAATATATACGATGCTTCTGCTCATTATCTAATATTGCAGGTAGGTGGGACAGATAGAGAATAATTATCAGTTAATGACGTCGAATATCGGCTTTATCCTGTGAAGGTAAGAATGGGAAATTCTGCCGAGCGGAATTTCTCATTTGGCCTGAACGGGATGTAATGGAGAATGTAATCGGAAGTGTAGATTCGTGAAAAATCATTCACGAGCCCCGTAGGGTCGAGTTAATTATTTTTCATGAATCTACACTTCCGAGTGCATTTTCCAACTTAATCCATTATTCATTAAAACAAATTACGTGACTGCTAAATTAACTGCTATTTTATCTTGTTTGATGAAAGTATTAATTAAAATACAAAGAATATTTACAAAACTAACCCCAAAACATAGGATCCTTTTGGCACTAACCTGAATGATTCAGTCACGAAATCTTCAGCAATGGACAGCTGGCATTAAGCGTGATGCACGTGCTTAATGTGTAACCTCTGATTTTCAATTTCGTTTCCGATGATCTTCATCGTGTTCCACTAGAATACATTACTATCACTGGTATCAGGTTTACGAGGCTTAAATTGTATATTAACTTGATCATGCAGATGATTGGCCTCGTGGGCTAAAACGTTTACTTCTTTACAGCGAATAAGTTATGTCTGTAGTGGGATCTAATCCCTGATCTGAACATATACACAGATATAATTGCATTGTTTCACATGCGTAGATACTTAAAAAAATATAATCAACACCTAGAACAGTAGTGTGACGTCACATGTATGGATTAAAAAACCGATATCCGACGTCATTAACTAGTTATTATCTTTATTACATACCTATTCAGTCTTACTATAGCGATAAAGGCATTTTGAAACCGTGTGAAACATTTATTTTGTATCGCATATATGTGCGATCTGGACCGGAACTTTTAACTGGGGATTTTACTTTTCTGCAGTTAGCGCGTTTTATTTACTGATGTCATATTTCATTTACAAATTATGTCACATCGTATTGGAAACATTACACAAGGAGGCCGCAAAGCATGATTCTGAACGTTAAGCAAACCCATGAAAGAAGTTTTGATCATAGATTTAATAAAGTGTTGTTATTACGTTAAATTAAAAACCGTTTTCGTAAAACATAAAAGAAGGTATGTAATAAATAGAGAACTTCACATACGTTGTTTTCTCTTCCTATTTATTATACGAGTTTAGTTTGCGAAAGAACATACCACGGGACCGCCACGCCTTCTCACCGTTGTGAGTGACTTTGAACTCCGCAAGCTCGCCGAACATCGGGATCATCGCCCCCTGATGTGGGGGAGATCAACAGAGCAAGCGGCTACTTCAAGCTTCTTAGCAGCAAAGGTCATCTTCTTCGGCTGAGAGCTGGAGTGGGAATGAATGAAGTGTAACCAACCAACCAAAACTCTATTTACGAGCCTATATCCACTGAAGATTCAGGCACGTCCATCCCGATCGCTACCTCCGACAAAGGTCGGTTGTATCGGTCGGGACAGAATACACCCTTATATACACATCGCAATGTAGACGTTACCGTCGATATGCCGTGATTCTTGTCTGGCCCATCACTTGGTGGATCATTTTTGGACGCGATCCTCGTCAAACTGACGAATGTTTTTTTTTTCTCATTGACGTCACAACCCACGCTAATTCGGGTCAGTACATGGACATGTCTGGATACAGTCTTTGTTTGGATACTCGGCAGATGCAATTAAAATGGACACCGGGCTAATGGTTTTACATTTGTCACTAGCCCTGTGTTAAAAAGCACTAGCCCCGGACGTCGGGCAAGCTAATTTGTCGAACTCTGCCAGTGACCGACGCCGTGCTTAGGGATCATCGTCCCCACACCATGACGTCACCAGGCCACACATACAGGTGAGCCAATCAGACGGGGTTATATATCAGTAAATGTTAACGGTCTTTGGAATAATCACGACCTGTTATCTCACGTACCTACATTTTGGCACACACATTAACGCAGTAGCCATTACTATTACTCCCTTTCAAGTAACGAACACTATCAAGGAATATAAACTATCAGACAATTAAATCTACCTGTAGCCAAGTGCCATCTAAAGGTTGGTTCGTTTGATCTTATGTTGTAATAAATACTTATTAATAATTAGTATAGTAATATTAGAAGAGCACTGGGGAACTCTCTCCCCCCCTCTCTCTCCCCCCCCTCTCTCTCTCTCCCCCCCTCTCTCTCTCTCTCTCTCTCTCTCTCTCTCTCTCTCTCTCTCTCTCTCTCTCTGTGTGTGTGTGTGTGTGTGTGTGTGTGTGTGTGTGATGGTCTTTTTCGCTCTCGTTTTCGTTTCACGACACTGGCCATTTCATTGTCTGTCTCCGACAGCTGACTGGTTTCACTTTCACTTCTTATCTTACTATAATCTCAATTGCCGACTTTACCCAAACTTTAGATTTAATGTCCTAAACAGAGAAGTCTCTATAGCTAGAGGGCCATCCATACCATTTGGCAAGGAAGGAACAATATCTAATTAAGATTGGTATGCAACATTTAGATTAGCTAAACACACCCAGTCCTTCCCACTCTGGGTGTGGGTGTGGGTGTGGGTGTGACTACGGGTAATGTTTGGCATGCTTCCATCAGAGAACTGTTCACGCACGCCTGTTATAAGCACAACCTTAGACTTCGCCAGCGAGTTCTGTCCACTACAGGCCTTTCCACTGAAAAGTTTTTATTTATATACACGTGGAACGGCTATCACCCACTGCACACCAAACCACCATACTCCCCATCTTGCACCCCGTATTTCAGCGGTAGTGGCATTGAGTGGGTAATGGAATCGATTGTTGAAATTATCCAAATAGCTGTAGTTTAAAATGTTATTTAAAACACATCCATATCCTTGGCCTACAAAGCGACAAATCGGTTGCTCCACGTAAGTTAGTCCTGTCGATTTGCAGGAATGTATTTTAAAACCACTTCATCATTTAGAGCTGCACATATATCGCTCTTTAATATGCCGTTAGATGGAACACAACGGCGATCTATCTTAAGCACGCGCGGATTTTGGCAGAGGCACACGACGCTTGGATCCCCAATATTTTGAACAAAGTAATTAATTTTGCTTCTCTACACTGTGGAGATCGAATATTATCTATCAGCTCCACCTAACTACACAGAGGTGTACCTGCCATTACCTGTCACATCTCGGGTGTACCATTAGTCCCCGTCTCCATAGCATGTTCCCTGTGGTATGTGCACTGTTGATTTATTGTACTTATAAGCAGGTGATAAAAGAAACACTGAACATAAAAAATTTAAACTCAAGGAAATAACAAAAATATTTAATGCAAAAAAATATTTTAATAACGAAAGAATGAACAGAAATAAAAGAAGATGAGGAGGATGCTGCCATTGCATTTGTTTTCCTCGCTGCTGCTCATCTCAGAAAACAACATGTGTTTAGGCAACGCCCACAGTACTGGATTCGGCCATTTTATAGAATGCGGGAAGAAAAAGGTGAATATTACAGAACTTCCCAGGCCTTGAAACAATGTGGTGACGAAGATCTCTTCTTCAACTATACTCGTATGAGTACAGCATCCTACAATGAACTCAAGGGCCTTGTTCTACCCAGACTTCAATCTGCCGGATCCAACTGGTGCAAATCCATCACAGCTGAAGAAAAGAAGAATGTGCCGATCGGTATGAAATGATACGCTTGCGAGGCAGGTGGTGGTGTGGGGGTAGTTAAAGTACTGCTGTACTCCGATGACTTATCCCTGAGGCTGATGATGTATAACCAAACTGGGGATGATATTGATGGGGATGAGGTGTATGCACCGTAAGCTCGGAGAGTGCGTTCAACACACTCATTTGAAAAGTGAGGAAATCCAATGAAGAAAGTTTATTAACTTCAGGAAGGATCGAGCGAAAGAATCCCAAGCGGTGCGATTCAACTAGAGGGGATGCATTGAATCGCTGTGTGATGCTCTTGGAAGCTTCACTGATGCTAATGGTGGTATTATCGGCTCTATCATGTCTGGAGTGTTTCTTCGGATTGGTAATACTTTTGTTCACTCTTTTAGCTGGTGGTTTAATCAGTTCTGAAAATATCTCGCCCAAATTGTTATCCGCCTGCGATGCGGTTTCTCCATCCTGGCTTTCATCTTCATTTTGGTTTTCAATTCCATCGTCATCATTATAATCACCTTCGTCGTCATCTGAACAGTTGCTGACCGTGTTTCTTGGCAGCTTGGTTGGAAGAAGAAATGATATGGCTTCCATATGCTTCCATGATGTCCGATTGGATGTTCCAGTGCCAGTGGGAAGTTTCTTCTGCCGGAGAAGTGCCTTCGAGTGCGCCTGTCTCAATTTCTGCACGCTGAACTCAGAAAAAAGATTATTGATAATGATAATATATTCATAACAACCTACAACAATGAACGATTTAAAAATATTGTGAATATATTTAAAATTAAACGTTTAAAAGAGATACTTTTAAAAACTTTTTTGATATCAGATAATTATCATTTCTGAAATATAATGGTATTATGTTACAAAACGTAGGTTCAGTATAAACAAAAAACCGGTAACCATAAACCTCGTTAACATTTTCTTTATTCTTTTATAGGCATCTGGCTACTGGATCATCATTTGCATCTATGAGTGTTCGTTTCCATACGTCAAAACAAGCTATTGCAAGACACGTGCATACAACATGCCAAGTCCTGTGGGAAGTTCTTCAACCTATGGTCATGCCATTTCCAACATCTGAGGATTGGCGAAATTATGCAAGATGATTCAGAGAACTCTGGGATTATCCCATTGCCATCGGAGCACTGGATGGAAAACATATTCCTTTGTATAATCCAATTCACGCTGGTTTCATGTACTATAACTACAAAGGCTATCCTAGCATTGTTTTGAAGGCACTCAGTGATGCAGACTCCTGTTTTATTCTTACTGATTGTGGCCAGTACGGCAGGATTACCGATGGAGGAGTTTTTGCAAATACTTGCATGTGTAAAATGTTAAATGATGGCAAACTGAACATTCCGAGTGATGGTTTTCGAGTGAGTACATCCGACATGGAAATTCCACACATGATAATGGCTGATGAGGCTTTCCCGTTAAAGGCACAATTGATAAAACCATATCCAGGGCGTGGTCTGGATGACATGAGAAGAGCTTACAATTATCGCCATTCGCGTGCCCGACATTCTGTAGTGTGTGCATTTGGCATTATCGCAAAAAAAAAAATCGAAATATTTCAGAGAGCTATGCGCCTTCAACCAGACAAGGCTGTTATGGTAACAAATGCTGGATGTGTCCGTCACAATTTTATTCGTCGTCGTGACGGACAATTGATTGATCAAAGTTCAGACATTGTTTAAGAAGAAATAGCTCCCGTTGGAGGAGATATGATGCACCTACAACGGCAGGGTGGAGGGAGAGCAGCGGACAGGGCAGTTGCCATTCGAGACACTATCAAATACTTTTTTACTCATCCAGACGGCACCGTGTTCTGGCAAATGGAACATGTTTACCGCAATGTTTGAAAACTGTTATCGTTATCCACTTGTTTTAGACCTAGGTACTAGATTTTAAAATATTATTAAGTGATAAAATGTTTTAAGATAAATTGTTCTTGTACAACACAGTATCTCCAAAAACGACACCGTATAACGTGAAATAATAATTTATGTAATTTTGATTTACTTTTGAAGTAGTAAATATGAAAACTCACTTCTTGTTGGGCCAAATTTCTTTTGAATGACACTCCATACGAGCTCTCGCTGGTGTTTGTCATGGTAATTTTATTTTTGGGATCCCACAACAGCTCATATCCCCTCGCCTCCTCAATTAAATCACCTTCACTCATACTGATAATAGCAAAAATGCCTTGTTCACTCTCGTGCCGTAGGAAAAAGAATGAGCATGTGCATTCCCTGTGTTCCTGGTCAGTAGGTCACACGTGCTGTGCACAAGGCCACGTGTTCCCTGGGTTCAACCTATGGGAACGGCCACAAAGGAAAACAAAGGTTCATTATCTGTGTGGCGCGTCACAAGGGTACAAGGGAACAAGTAACAAGGGAACACGCCACAAGAGAACACTCTATGGATACGGGGCCTTAGGCAACATCTCTCCCTCAATTATAATTGGTGCAGATGTCCATAAGAAACAATATTTTATTTGAATTGTTGATTTTAACAATCGAAAAACTGCGAAGTTAAAACATGCAACAATGTCTACTTTATAAAAAAAACAATTTTTGTTTAATGACACCACTAGAGCACATAGATGTATTAATCAGTGGCTATTGGATGTCAAACATTTGGTCATTTTGAGATATAGTCTTAAAGAGGCAACCCGCTACATTGTTCCATTAGTAGCAAGGGATCTTTTATATGCACCATCCCACAGACAGGCCAGCACATACCACGGCATTTGATATACCAGTCGCGGTGCACTGATTTTAACGAGAAATAACCCAATTGGCACATCGACCGTGGTCGATCTCAAATCGACCGTATAGCGCGATATTTGTCATTTGATTTTTAATTCGACCCTACAATAATTAAAAACCCACAAACGCATGTGTTAACTGAAACTGACAACAGGGCTGAGTTCAGTCAGACCGATCACAAAAACATCCGCTAAACTGTTGGAGTTTTTTGTTTGCGCTTCACGTTAACCTAAATGATCACAGCCGGGACCAGTCAAATAGTTTGTGAATGTTAGCGTCGCTCGCTGTCGCTGGACGTAATTCAATCACTTAATGAATTAACGCCCAACTACACACGCCTGTCGACTTACCGTACACTACGACCATCAAGTTGTTTTGGGACTCACAAGCCAAGTCTTATTTCTCGTCCTAGAAAGACGTCCAATGCAGAGTGGACAGAAACAAAATGAATGCGTTAACATGCTTCATGTTAATCGTGATATTAATAAGTGGGTAAGTACATATCATATATATACATATCAGTGAAATATATAGATCTACAGAAACCATAAAAGTGATATTCGGTGAAAAGTATTTTCACTGTATTTTAGTTACAGTAATAATATAGAAATCATATTTACTTTTTTGTGAACATCAATGAATCAGTTATCACCTTGTAAATTATTACGAGTTTAGGCCTAAGTTTGATGATTACCAACGCATCTAGTCGTATTTGAAAAACCCCCAGTAATTTAAACAATTGTACCTATATAAAATGGATATGAAGTGCAGTTACGATAAATATATATATAACAATGATTGAATACGAAGCTAAATAATGTGTATACGTTTTTAAATTTGCCGTTCGATTCGTTTTGTGTTTGTGGGTGTTTTGGGAGGATCATTTTGTCAGGTATGCTGGCACAGCAGTATTATTAAGTAATTGTTCATTTAATAATTAAATAAATGTACTTTTTATTCGTATTTCTTTAAAAAAAACCTTCCATGATCAAGTCAATTTTCAACATTAGTTCAACCAGAAGAAATATATCGTGGCGTTACGTGTTTTCGATAGGATCAGCGAAATACATTGTCACAAGTCAAGGGTACTAAAATAAGAACCATATTATATTTTAGAACATTTATTGTAAATACTTGGGTAATTGAGAATATATTGTTGAACTGTGTGTCATAGCTTGCTAAGGCAAACTATATTTTTATACTGTAATCACTAGCAAAGGTGTTTGTAAAGAACTTGGGCTTGGGCTTACATTGGTGAACACTTTTGTTTGTGAGTGAAGCATGCATAGTGGGGATATAGTTGGGAGATGTAATGAGTTGTGGGCAGTCACATAACGTTCTTGAGAGAGAAACTGTGTGTTAAGATATTGTGAAATATTTTATTCTGTATAACTCTGGGTTGATGACAACCGTAAGTAGATTTGGTTTGTTTGTTGTATAACTGTGGTATACTATTGTGTATATGTGTTAGTAGTTGTATGTAACGTCATTGCAAAACAAAAGTCTTCGGTAAATCTGATTTATGTAATATTTAAGACACTTGTGAAGTGCGGACATTATATATAATTTAAGGGTCAAAAATTTATAACCAAATAAGTTTCAGAGTGTATTAGATTGATGATCAAATTTTTTATTTATTGTTCCATATTTACAAAAAACCCACAAATAAACGTCACTGTATACAAGAAAGTCACATGACATGCTGTCAAAGTTGAAGGTTGTCAAACATGGATTTTACACATTAGAACATTCGTTTAATAGTGTGTGAATCCACCCCTGGCGCGAATACACTCGACACATCGTTGCCTCGTGCTGTTGATCAGACGTCTGAAGAACTCTTGGGGAATGGCCTGCCACTCTGCCATAAGAAGTTGACCCAGATCATGAAGGTTGGCCGGAGGGGCATGGTTATCCCGAACTCTCCTGCCTAATTCGTCCCAGGCGTGCTCTATTGGGGCCAATTCAGGCGAATATGCTGGCCAATCCATCCTGGCGATACCTTGTTGTCTGAGAAAGTCCCTTACCACCCTGGCGCGGTGGGGTCTGGCATTGTCATCCTGCAGAACTGCCCCGCCGCCAATCTGCTGAAGGCCTGGGAGAACCAACGGCCGGATAATCTCATTCAGATAGCGGATTCCATTCAGATTGCCATCCACCACATAGAGGGGGGTCCTGTGGTGGATAGAGATGCCGCCTCACACCATGACGCTGCCACCACCGAACCGGTGACGTTGTCTAACGTTAATGTCAGCGAAGCGCTCCCCAGGACGTCTGTAGACACGAACCCGACCTGGAGACTAAACCTGGACTCATCAAAACATCACTCGACCCCACTGAACACGTTACCACCGCAGATGAAGCGTGCACCAGTGACGTCTGGCCGTTCTGTGACGTGGTAGGAGTGGTGGTCGAACAGCCTGGCGACGGCAGCGTAGATTATTGGCTCTCAGACGATTGCGTATGGTTTGATCAGACACTCGAGTTCCAGTCGCAGTCCGCAGATTGTCACGTAATCGGCGTGCAGTGGTTGTGCGTTGACGTAGAGCCATATTGGTGATGTAGCGGTCCTCTCTATTTGTAGAGCTTCGGGGTCTTCCCGAACGTGGACGATTTCGAACAGAATTCGTTGCTTGGTACCGTTGCCACAGTCGGCCAACGACACTCTGACTGACACCAAGTCTCAGAGCAACATTTCTTTGCGTATTGCCATCCTGAAGCCAAGCAATAGCCCTTCCTCGATCTTCGATAGTCAGTTGACGTCGTACCATTGTCGAATTTGGAGTGTGCACCGTACACAAACGCAAGCTCCAATTATACGGAAATTCAGCATTGGGAACATGGAATACACATACAAAGCGTGCAAATGAAGCGCTTTGTGAAAAAGCAAGTTATGGGCACTTAGCAGACCTTTCGCTTTCGCCCTAATTTACGTGCAAATGTAAGCATGTTTTCGCCATTAGAACTAGTCGACAGTGTCAATGACAGTGGATTTTAATTCATTTATGGGTTGCTTAGACCCACTTTCGTCAAAATGGAACAATACCATGCGTGACATTATGGTCTAGCTAATATAATTGACATTCAGAAAATAATGTCGAAAATATCGTCTGACCCTTAAATTCTTTTGAGTAGTATATATATATATATATATATATATATATATATATATATATATATATATATATATATATATATATATATATATATATATATATATATATATATATAATCAGACATGGGGTAATCGTAATCAGTAATCGTAATCGATTACAATCGATTACATATTTTCATGTAATCGTAATCGATTACTCTGTTTGAGAATACCATGTAATCGTATTCGTAATCGATTACATTACTAATGTAATCGTAATTTATGATTACTCCCGTGATTACTACATTAGGATTAAAGTTTCAAACTGTATGAACTTGCACGTTTTTATGATTATATATTAATCATTATTACAGCATCCTTCAATATACATGTATCTTTAAAGTAATAAAGTTATTACCTACTAGCAATGTAAACAAAGTATGTAAGTTAGGAAAATATTTATACAAAATAATAGGAAGGCGTGAATCTATGGTTACTTAGTTTTAATAGAGTTCTGTACACATATTATTATATTCTCCTTAACTGTTTTATACCAACACCTTCCATTATGTCTGTAAATGGTTATATTATGTTATAACGTACATAAGCTTATGAAAACATGCCTATTAACCAAACCTCTTTGATATGCTTGGTAACAACTCAAGTAACAGTGCTAGTAGTGAGCAAAGGGACTATCCTGAGTTTATATCCTTTTAACATGTTTGTATCCTTTTAACATGTTTTTTTTCTGGTGTCACCGGTAACAGTGACGTCACGGCTCAAACTCGATCTATTGTTTTCTATATTTTCATTTCGGGCTAATGTTGCATTTCAAACCATTATTACAAGTAAAAAATTTTTTAAACGTATCTATGTGTTCATCTATAATGTGTTTGATGTTTGCTATGTTTTTTATTCAAATAAAACAACGACCAAACTAATATCGAAAGAAACTAGGAGTCAGTTACACATTGCCTTATTTTTTATTTTCCTGTGACGTTTTGTCATGTGTTTTTGTTTTTTGTATGGCTTCAAGTGAATCAGTTAATTTACAAGTTGACTGAAATAATTGATTCTCCAGAAGCCACGTGGCAAGAAAGTGCTGGAGCAAAATATTTTCTGAACCGGTAGAACACTAAAAAAATATCCTATTCTTTTAATCTTTCTTTTTTAATTTGTGGGTTGTATTACTTTATATCAATGGTTACCTAAAATTGTTACGATTGTAGAGATGCTTTCGAGGGAGGGGTTATATAATATGTTAAATGACTTATTGCTGTGTGTGGATTTGGCTGCCCAGTCAAGCTTACAGACAAGAGATTAAGGTTGTGCGCTGTTCGTCTGCAGTCATTAAGACTAACAAAAGCAAAGAGTCTGCCACAGTACAACCGATCGCATTCAACATTTTTGATGTATTGTCAAAAGATCATAGTTGACAACTTGTACCTTTGATAACTGTAAACTATATGTCTTGTCTTATGTGACACTGAACTAGAGCAGTTCGGCGATTAAAGGGGAATGCTTTGGTTTCTTTTAGCAGCTTGAGGATTAATACATATAATTACGTTTTGTCGTTAAATATAATAATATGTTTTAAATATTTATGTAATAAGTAAAGTTTGTTTTGTTTAACGACACTACTGTAGTACATTGATTAATTAAGTATGGACTATTGAAAGTCACACATTTGGTAATGTTGACACATAGTCATCAAAAATAGTTCATATTTGTGAAAATGTAATCATGATTGTAATCATGATTACTGGGCAGTGTAATCACAATCGTAATAGATTACTTTCATTTTCCTTGTAATCGTAATCGTAATCATGACATTCTTAAGTAATCGTAATCGTAATCGATTACTTTTGTCATGTAATCGCACCATGTCTGATACACACACACATATATATATATATATATATATATATATATATATATATATATATATATATATATATATATATATATATATACATACATACATACATACATACATATATATATATATATATATATATATATATATATATATATATATATATATATATAATATATATATGTATGTATGTATGTATGTATACACACACACACACACACACACACACACACACACACACACACACACACACAGTCAAACTTCAATAATTCGAACTTAAAGGCACGACGAAATAGTTCGAGTTTCAGGGAGTAAGAGTTTTCGGAATTCGTATAGCACACCTCAGAATTTAAACTGCATTGAAGTTGGATGATTTCCTTTCATATTGTAAGAAACGTGCGCTACGCTCCCACCACTCACAATTTTGCATTTCCCCAAATGATAGCTCCTGGCATCTGCCGTCGTCTATGGTATATTTGTTTTGTGTATATTGAAAACAAAGTAAATAACAAAAGAAAATGCCAACTCCGGAAGATACATATGTTTGGTATATACATTTATTGAATTAAATTTTATTGACTTTAAAAATTAAAACAAACAAACAAAACGAAAACAGATGGCATGCATATGCATATATAAATAACCAGAAGTGATATAATGATGTTTTTGTTAGACATATAAACATGTCGGAACGTAACTAACACATTAAAACACTAAATGCATAATGCCTGAAAGAAATTTAATCACATACAAAAAAAATTACAATAGAAACGTTCAACATAGTTTGATATGATTCACTTGTTTGAGAGCAAACACAAATAGCGTTATCAGTTATATCTACCGTTCTTTGGCGGTAACCGGACTGTGTCTGTTATTACGTATAAGGTAACGAGTCCCCCGTCATGAGAAGACACGAATGATTAAACACAAGTCATGTATCATTTACATACTATAATGATCAAATGCGTACTTTTGTGTGTAACCAAAAGGGTGGATAATTATTTGAACATTGGCAGGGCCCTGGGAACGATATCTGGAGGAGTGTGTGTGGGAGTGGTGGCTTGGTGGGGTGTTTGTGGACACAGCCTGTAGTGCGGAGGTCACAGTCTATAATGATGTGTGTGTGTGTGTGTGTTTACAAACTAGATTTTTATAATTATTTATATATAGTAGGAAAAAACCCCCACTTCGACCCCCCCCCCCCCACACACACACACACCTCCGCTGTTCCTTGAGCATGTACTTTTAATAAACATGCTTCGACATGACGCTTCAATTACATGGACCTCACAAACGGATATAAACGCCCAATATTCAGCAAAACCAATTATAACATGATTTGTGTCACACGAAGACGTATTTTTATCCACTTCATTAATTAACGCTGACGTCGGACTACAGACGCCAGTCAAATTATCTGATACCGAGACCATAAGGTGTTTATAGGACTCACAAGCCAACGTCTTATTTGTCGTCCCAGAAAGATGTCCGATGCAGAGTGAACATAAAACAAAATGAATTTGTTAACATGCTTCATGTTAATCGCGATATTAATATGTGGGTAAGTACATATTATACTTTAATTCTATATAATCTAAAAGAAAGTTTATTTCTTTTGCTTTTTATATTATTGTAGTATGGTGCCAATAATGGTATTATTTTAGTTATATATGTGTGTGTTGTATGCATATATACATGGATGCATGGTCGTCTATGCAATAATACATGTGATAACTGTCCAAATGTCCGTCTACCTCTATTACCGCCAGGGGCGGGATGTAGCCCAATGGTAAAGCGCACGCTTGATGCGCGGTCGGTTTGGGGTCGATCTCCGTCGGTGGGCCCATTGGGCTATTTCTTGTTCCAGCCAGTGCACTACGACTGGTATATTAAAGGCTGTGGAATGTGCTATGCTGTCTGGGATTGTGCATATAAAATATCCCTTGCTACTAATGGAAAAATGTAGCGGGTTTCCTCTCTAAGAATGAATGAATGAATGAGTGTTTAACGACACCCCAGCACGACAAAGACATCGGCTATTGGTTGTCAAAGTATGGTAATGTCAAAACATGAAGTGATCATCGCCATAAATATAAAAATTCAAGAGTCAAATAAAAACAGTGTAAAGAACTGTGCAAAAGATACAAATATCACAGATAGATGAAATTAAAATTTAGAAAAAAAATTCAGTATCACGTAAAAATTGTAATAAAAATTCTGGATGGAATCGAAATGATTCCATCACATTTCTTTGACCAAATATATCTTTTCGAGTTTCATTTAAATACTTACACTCCACCAAAATGTGGCGTACCGTCAGTGTACACTGACAGTTAACACACTGAGGTGGAGGATCTTTCTTCACGATAAATGAGTGTGTCAAATATGTATGACCGATGCGAGCACGAGACAAGACTATTTCATCCTTTCTGCACTGCCTATAGAAGGACTGCCACTCCCAAGACCAGCTTGATGGCATGAAGCTTGTTCGTAACCACACCGTCCCAATCATGTTGCCAAGTTGAAAGGATACATTGGTTGATACTATATTTAAAATCAATATAAGGCACACCAACCCTGGCATGAGGCAAATCCAAAGCAGACTTGGCAGCTGAATCTGCCTTTTCATTACCCCTGATGCTGGGCTGGGCACCCAACAAAATACAATATCTTTATTGGCAATGGATAAAAAGACACACTTTCGTATCGCCATCCCATTTAAGGGATTATCCAGCTTCATATTGCATAAAGTTTGGAGACACGAAAGTGAGTCAATAAAAATACTAAATCTGGATGCAATCGAATCCTTGATTTCTTCTAAGGCTTTAATGACTGCCTAAACTTCAGCACTAAAGATCGATGCCGAGTCAGTTAGTATCATGCAAAGTATTGTGTACGATGGAAAAACTGTAGCACAAGCCACGGAATTCCCATCCCGTGATCCGCCTGTATACACAGGAATGTAATCACGGTACTGTCTTGAATTTCCATGAAAAATAGTTTGTACACAACATCATCTGTATGATCGTTCTTCAGATGCGCAAAATCAAACATAATTTTAGTTTGAGTAATACACCAAGGTGGTAAAACAAAATATGAAGGAGTTTCCAAAGTGTCAGTTAAATCAATGTTGGAAAGCGACAAAAAAACCCCGTTGTATGCGAAGACCAAATAGCATTCGGCCTTGCATAACAACTTCATATATTTATTATCAAACACCGCATCATGTGTAGGATTTAATCTTGGTGGCATACTGCAGAGAAAGCTTTGCACGTCTAGCATCCAACAAGGTTCGTGTGTATCAACATACAAGCTCTCTACAGGAGATGTTCTGAAAGCACCAAGACAAAGCCTAAGTCCCTGGTTGTGTATAGGATTTAGCATCTGCAAGCAAGACTTGCGTGCCGACCCATACACAATGCATCCATAAGTTTTGATCTCACAAGAGATCTATATAGACGGAGCATAACCTTGTGGTCTGCTCCCCATTCCATATTACCAATAACCTTTAAAATATTGAGAGCTTTTAAGCCGTTCTTTTTAACATATTTAAGATGGGGCACAAAAGATAGCTTCCTGTCAAATATAACCCCCAGACATTTGGTCTCCTCCACAACTGGAATTGGATTTTTGTCCAGAAACAACTGTGGATCTAAATGGAGACGTCTTTTCTGGCAGATATACATACAAACCGTTTTTGCCTTTGAGGATCTAAAACCATTGTCAGTTGCCCACAAAGCTGCAACGTACGTTGAATAATACTCATATTGGACAATCTATAGCAAATCTGAAAATCATCGACATATAACGAGCAATCCACACCAGGTGTTAAACACTGGGTGATGCTGTTAATGTTCACAAAAAATAAAGTTACAGACAGGATGCTACCTTGAGACACACCCATCTCTTGTGAGTAAATATCAGATAAAGTTGACCTCACCCGGACTTTAAAAGATCAATCTTTTAAACATTGAGATATAAAAACTGGAATTCGACCTCTAAGGCCCACCCCTGCGCGTGCTGTAACCTCACCGTGGTGTAGGGGTGTAACATTCTCTTTGAGAATGGCCAATACAGCACAAATCCCCTTGTTTTCTTTGAGATACAATTGAAATTTTGAGTAAAAGTCAGTATCTATCTGTGATATTTGTATTTTTGCAAAGTTGTTTACACTGTGTTTTTATTTAAATCTTGAATTTTTATATTGATGTTGATCATCACTTTATTTGTTTGCATTACCATAGTTTGACACCCAATAGCCGATGTATTTTTCGTGCTGGAGTGTCGTTAAACATTCATTCATTTATTCACTCATTCATTCATTCTAAGGCCCATGCCATGGAGGTGTTTTAAAATCCCATATTTCCACGTGGTATTGTAGGCTTTCTCCAAATAAAAAACACTGAAACCAAGTGCTGATTATGGATGAAAGCTTCCCTACAAAACGTTTAAAATCCAACAAGATGATCAACCGTGCTACGTCTAGATCTGAACCCACATTGCACGTTAGTAAGCAATTTGTGGTATTCAAGATACCAGACAAGTCTACGATTGATCATTCGTTCCATGGTTTTACAAATGCAACTTGTGAAAGCGATAAGGCGATAACTGGTAGGATTAGTTGGATCTTTACCAGGCTTGGGAATAGGAATGATAATTACTTTCCTGCAATCAGAAGGAAAGTCACCAGAAATCCAAATGTTATTAAAAATATTCAAAAGACCCATCAAAGATGATTCAGGTAACTGTTTTAGCAACTGATAATGACCTTCATCTGGTCCGACTGAAGTATCATAGGCTCTACGAAGAGCATCCTGCAATTCCTCCATAAAGAAATGCCTGTTGTATAATTCAGCATTTTCAGATGAACAATTAATGGACTGCTTTTTAGCTTTAGTTCTGACAGATATAAAAGCATCTGTACTGAAAGCTCAATTGTGAGAAAAGTTGTCTGCCAATGCACTGGCAATGTCACGATGAGACGTGACATCCGTGTCATTGACAAACAAATGATGAACTGTATTACTGGATTCTTTACCTTTGATTTTAAGGCTCCTATTCCAGACAGATTTCACTGATGTTTGTTAATTCAACTTGAAGACAAAAGTTCTCCAATATGTTTTCTTACTCTGTATGATCGCTCTGCTCTGCATCCAGGTTATCCGCTGTAGGTTGCCTGGTTCACGTTTGGACGGCTCAAGCAAACTGTTTTGCTCTTTGAATGCATCCTTGCACGTATCATTAAACAATGGCTTATTGAAACGCTTTGGAACTGCTGAAGTCTTAGGAATAGTTTCATCTGCAATACCCTTCAAGATGGAAGTGAACAAAGACATGGGATCATCAGCATCAGTAATGGCAAATTGTTTATTTATTTATTTATCATATAATAGGTATCGTATCCAATTTAATAAAAGTAAATTAATTGGGTCGCGGCACTACGTTTATTGATATGTCAGCAAACGTACAACGGCGACACTCTAGAATTGAACTCTTCATTAACAGTCGTCAAACAAAAACAGGTCAATAGCAACTTACTTTAGATTGAAAATTATCCAGCGTTCTGAAAAACAAAACCCCGTCATGCGCTAGTTTATTTTTATGTAATTATATCCGTCGTCATTCTCATTCAAAACAACACTGCGTCACATATTCATAAGCCATTTGAACATCGATTAATAGGGGGATAAATATGTTATATTTGAACATTTGCGGACGATAATACTGGTTTTACTGTCGCAAATTGAGTTTTACCGGCGACACGCAGCGAAAATATACTGATCTGATATGAAATGACCCACCAATTATACACTGTTGTTTCGTTTACTTCAAATATATTCCATACAAAAAGATCGACATGAATACGGCAACTAACGAACGCCACACATATTTTACCAGTTACTAGTTACGTATAATGTATTAAAATTTTGTTTCTCTCTTCCTGTTTTTAGATTGGTTTCCAGAGTGAATAGTGAAGTGTGTTCTGACACCAGTGAGTATACCCATGACACGTTTATTAGCTATCATATACATGTACTATCAAATTTAAACACACTTAACCTATACTATCCATGAAGACACTAGGAAAAAAATCAAACCTATTAGAACACAATATCTAATTATATTATCACTGTAGATTCCGATTTTTTTTCATCACAACCAGTGCTCCACGACTGGTATATCAAAGTGAATATAAAAGACGATCTAAACGTTGTTTTTTCGGTAGAAGGTATTACCCAGGGGGCAAAATTAAAAAATGAACCCGGCGTGCTGTAAAAGATTTGCCACCTAAAATCATATCTACATATATCTAGGATCGCCACCTACGTGGACAACCTTGCCAACAAGCTACTGGAAATTTGTTGTTCGCTGTTAAATATGATGTCCCTCTTTGAAATTCGCGTAGTGTTTTCCATTTTCAAAGTAGTCAGTATCCGATTTGTTCTCTTTATGGAAAGTGTTTACTTGATGTTTGAAGTTGATTCCAAATATATTTTTTCCAAGGAATCCGATGTTGCTAACCGATTTTTGATAAATTTTGCCCAACATGATCCCTCGGATCCGCCCCCCCCCCCCCCCCCCCCCCCCCCCCCCTATTTTTTGCTGGGGATCAACATAAAAACTTACTTATATATGTAAATGTTGGTCGATTTGGAAACTTTTGCATCGATTTATATCAATTCAAGGATGGCCAATTCAATCAAATAATTTTCAAAATCCCAGATGACCGCCATTATGCTCAACATTCAAAATGGCCTCGAAAATGGTGATATTTTCTAATGGGTTCACCAAATCCATTTCAAATATCGTTAATATCATTATCTTATATATTTACTGCCACAGTATTGTTGCAGTTAACTGCAAACACATAAACAAATTACTAAAAATGTGTACTACAAAAATTAAATGACCACCTATAGTCCTTCCCAGCCTCCATGAATATTGTGGGCGGGACGTAGTCCAGTGGAAAACGCTCCCTTGATGCGCGGTCTGTTTATGATCGATCCCCGTCAGTGGCCCCATTGGGCTATTTCTCGTTCCAGCCAGTGCTCCACAACTGGTGTAACAAAGGCAGTGGTATGTACTATCATGTCTATGGGATGGTGCATATAAAAGATCCCTTGCTTCTAATTGAAAATAGTAGCCCATGAAGTGGCGACAGCGGGTATCCTCTCTCTATGTATACATGTGTGTGTGGTCCTTAACTATATGTCCATCATCATATAACCGTAAATAAAATGTATTGAGTGTGTCGTTAAATAAAACATTTCCATGAATATTATTTTTTTTGTCAGTAATTTTATTTGATGTAATAAGAAAAGTGAAAGTGTTTTGGAAATATAAAAAACCCACAAAAACCCCCCACAAAAAAACAACAACATACTATTTTTGTGTCAGTTTAAAAAACAATCGGCCCAGAAATAAATAACTTGTAGTAAATACCAGAGTAAGAAAATGGTGTTCCTTGTCGTAAGGACGATAGATTAATAATATGGATCATATATAGCAAAATGTTACCTAAATCTCAACGACAAAATGTATATCATGATTCAAAAAGTATTTGAGTCGAAAGGGCATTTTGGTAGTTGTGAATCACTCTCAGATGGGTGATGTATACAGAATACCAGGAATAATTTGATAATATGGAACGGTGTTGTAAACATAAATGCCATCTACTTTCATCACTGGACTGAACATTGTCTTCCGATTTCGAGCTGTCATCATCGGTATCAAACTGGAATCAGTATCATCTTAGCTCATCTAGTATGTCATGGTCAGTGGTATTGGTTATCTTGGTATTCTAGGCAGGCGCTTCGTAAGTGTGAATCGCATCCAAATCCCTTTGCCAGGGAATAGCATGATGTACCGACTTTCCCCAGGTATTTCTTTTTAATTTTGGGCCAGGTGTCAGTAAGAATGTTGCCTCTTTGTGGAATTAACGAAGGTCAGAGACGTCTGTATCTGGACTGCATGTATTTGCAAATATATAGCTATACTGCCATAGGCGTACGGGCTACCCTTTTTGTTGGGGACAAGTTGTTTTTCCCCCCGAATTAAACGAAAATGCCCGAATCTGGATAACAACATTTATTTATATTAGCAAAATTACGAAACAGATATATAGGGTTGCAAACGAATCACTACGCATGTTTATATGTATTACAACTAATTTTGAGGGTAGAATGATGGAAATACATGGTCAAAGGGTTTCTATAATTTTTGTCGGGGCGAGACCTAGCTCAGTGGTAAAGCGCTCGCTTAATGCGCGGTCGGTTTGGGATCGATTGGGCTGTTTTTCGCTTTAGCCAGTGCACCACGACTGGTACATCAAAGGCCGTGGTATGTGCTATCCTGTCTATGGGATGGTGCATATAAAAGATCCCTTGCTGCTAATCGGAAAGAGTTGCCCATTGCGTGACGGCAGCGGGTTTCCTCTCTCAATATCTGTGTGGTCCTTAACCATATGTCCGACGCCATATAACCATGAATAAAATGTGTTGAATGCTTCGTTAAATAAAACATTTCCTTCCTATCATTTTTGTCCGCATCTGAGGTTTTGCTCCAGCACTGGGGGGGGGGGGGGGGGGGGGGGCATACCCCCCCCCCCCTCTCCCCGTGCCACTTGTCTCGTACACTTATGTATACTGGGTGTCTTTTGTGATATATATATTCTGTCGATACGTAAAAGACGAGACAACAAGTAGTCACGAAGGAGTTCTGTCTTGTTTTAGGTTGTTTGTCAGTATCATTTGTAAAAAAGGTCATCCCATTCCCACAGCTTTAGTAAGATTTGACAAAAATCAAAGATTCTGTTCTCTACTTTTGTCTGACCATTCTTTGGACGAGTTCAGCTGTACCCTTTGTGAGCAATAACCACCACAAACGATATGAAGAGTAGTATTTTAGTATTTGGCAGTGACTTATGGTACTTCGCAATCATGTGTACCTAGGATTTGAAAGTTGGAGAGGGAATTATTGATATAACTCGCATAGCATCTACAATACTGTATTGTCTTTCCCTGGATGGAACCGATGTTGGTGGTTGTGAGGAAAGAAGCTGGATATTGTTTTTTAATAAAGACTGATGATGTCCTGCTAACACCTCGCTTATTATAAGTAGCACGTGGCTTTTTGGTGACCAGCCACGCCATATTAATTAAATAGGTCACATCTAGTGTTTTTTCTCATCAAAAGTATCAAGAAATGCAACAAACAATTATCCCTTTAGTCTTTTTTTTCCTGTCAATTTGTAAAATGTGATTTAATATTTCGCAGCGTGATCACTGTATTTGTGGCATCTGTTTCTGAAGTAGTTAGGGCTGAGAAATGATATTCTTAGTTATTTGCGTCTTTCTGCATTCGCTTTACACCAAGTTCAGTAACCTGTTGAGTGTAACCTAATAATACTTTATCGCTCAATAGCACAAGACAGACCACCTGTCTTCTTGGAGAATCTGTTGATTGGTACTTCTATGATCTGATCCAGTGGTATTTTAGTGTGTTTTTCACCACGCAGGGAACCATTAAAACCTTTCATTCAAGAGACGCTAATAAACAGCATGGATTCTGAGATTGTGAATATTTCTCATCTCTTCATAGATATAAGGCATATTTTTGGCGACTGAAAACAAACCAGCATAATAGGAACTGGAAAACTGTTTCCTGTACGTTGAAAGTGGACAATATTTAGGAAATCCACATATCAGTAATCCATTTGTAGCGGTGTCAATTTAAGTGCTTTATTGTTTACTGATGCCAGATTTGAAACGGCAATTTCTGTAGAAACATCTTACTTCCCACTTTGCTGAACTACCCTAGTCTACTGACAAGGTGACACAACAGATTTGTATATTTTCAGGATGAGGATTGTTGCATGTAGTCTGTGAAATCTATCTAAAGTTGATCTAAGAGTACTTTAAACAAATGCTTGTGGTAGCTTATACTGTTTTACATTTCCCACCTTCAGCTCTCATGTCGAATTTGCGAGAAAAGAAAAGGTAAAGGTAACAATATTAATATTTGTTTCATAATTTAATAATTGAATAGTCGATAAGTGCCCCCTGCAAAAAAAAAAAAAATGATCATAAAAAATCCCACAAATATAATTCATTGTTATAATTTATAAAACAACTACTAGATCGATAAACTTCCACATTAATTATGTTCATCATTAATTATTTCCGATAAAATTCTCAAAATAAAGGCATACTTTTAACAAGTTTAACACATGTATTGTGTTGTTTTGTGAACTTGTTTTACGAAGTCTGTATATTAGATGCTATATCTGATAACATTTCTCTATTTGTGACGACATCCAATAGCCGATGATTAATAAACAATGTGCTCTAGTAGTGTCGATAAACAAAACAAACAATTTGTGACGGCCATTTTGGGTAATTTTTTATTTTGACTCTCAATCTGCTGCAAAGCTGTGGCGATAAATACTGTATATAAGATAAAAACATTAAATGAATTTGAAATTATTTGGTGAACCCATTAGAACATTTCACCATTTTGCGGCCATCTTGGATTTTGAAAATTATTTGATTGAATTGGCCATCCTTGAATCGATATAAATCGATGCAAAAAGTATCCAAATCGACCAAAATTTAGATATATAAGTTTTCATGTTGACCCCCAGCAAATAATTGGGGGGTCTGAGGGTTCATGTTGGACACAAGTTATCAAACATCTGTTAGCACCATCGGATTCCTTGAAAAAAAATCCATCTGGAATGAAAATCAAACACAAAGTAAACACTTTCCAAAAAGAACAAATCAGAGACCGACTACCGGGTAAATGAAAAACACTGCGTGGATTTTGCAGAGGGCCAACATATTTAACAGCAAAAACATTTCCAGTAGCTTCTTGGCAAAGTTGTCCACCTAGGTTGTGATCCTAGATATATGTAGATATGATTTTAGGTGGCAAACCTTTACAGCACGCCGGGTCCATTTTTCGAAGAAAGAAAAAAGGGTTTTGCCCCCTGGGTATATGGCGGCAACGGGTTTCATCACTTATTATCTTTGTGGGTTGTAACCATAATGTCCGACGTCAATATAACCATAATAAATTATGTTGATCGCCGCGCCTTCAAATAAATAATTTCTTCTCCTAACCGTCGTCAGAACTTCTTGGCAAAACATAGAACGTGAAGCAGAAGTTGAATCGATATTCGACATTCAATATTCAATATTGAATACTGCTCTGACAGAACAACATTAAACAGTCAGAATATTTTTCCGACAGATGCAATTAACACTCTTTAAAAACGTAAATTCAAATACAAATATTTGTCTATGAAAACAGAGTGGCTTAGGAATACATGATAATATGGAATGACTCAGAGAAAGAAAGCGTAGTGGTAATCCACGCCAAAATCTACCAACACTAATTGTATTGAAAAGAATAAACGGACCAACAATTCTGAAAGCAAACATATAATTTTGAATAGTGCCCACTCCACCGATACATAACAAAAACAAGGTGGCTCAGTGGAAACTTCCCACCTAACGCCCCATACACATTATAAGGTACACATTATAACTATACCACACACATTTACAGACGCACAATACTGAAACTAAACATAGAAAGTTTATGCAATTCTACAGATCCATCATCTAGTACATATTCGAAGTAAATGTGAAGAACCCAGGGTGGTTCAGCTCAAAATTCAGATTGGAACCATAATTCTGAAACTAAACGTAGAATGATGTTTGCCATGATAAAGAAGTTTTAAGTATTGGCATCCCACAGATACATACTTTCCACGTAACGCCCCACCCTTATGTATCGTACACAACGTAAAATCAGTTTACCCACAATTCTGAAACTAAACATAGAATATTTATCATATGATAAATATGTGTTCAGCAGTGGACATTCAACCCATACATAACAATCACATGATGGCTCAGGGGCAACTTTCAAGGTAACGCCCCGTCAAAATATATGCTACACAGTATAGCTAAACTACACTCGTTTACAGGCAAACAATTATGGAACTAAACATATAAAGTTTATGGAATTTTACAGATCCATTCTCTAGTACATGTTCTATCTACAAGTGAATTCTGAAACGAAACATAGAATGGATTTTTTGTTTTGTTTTTTGTTGTTGTTTTTAGGTGTGAAGTATGTTGTGGACATACACACGGGAGACAAGTGGCTTGCAGGAACAGATGCCGATGTCTTCATTCAGTTTATTGGTCCAAAGGGCACTACGGCAAAATTACCACTGGGTGGTAGTTTTGAACGAGATGACAGAGACACATCTGAGGTTGGATAGTTTATTTCATTAATTATATTGTTTGTTGAACAGCGGGGTATGCACTTTGGATTTATTACTTGTCAGTCGAGCCAATCATATCGCTTGAACACTGGACCATACGGTTTTTGACAAGCCTGAATTCATACACAAACATTACTTAAATTGCACTATAAAACCTGTTATCACTTTTGGGGGCTTAACAGTTATAAGATTCAATATATATTGGGGTCGGATATAAATGCATTTCTAATCATACTCTGTCCCAACATTCTCTACATTTATATATGTCGTGTATGCATGCGTGTGTGCATGCTCGTGTTTAATGTGTTTAATAACTAAACACTCAAGTTCATTTTTTATGTATTTTTTAATTCGTCGTAACTTGAATAGATATTATAAATAATAATAAATGTGTATGTGTAAGAGACCAGTGGAAAGTCTATTATTGTCTGTAATGAAATAGACTAGTTTAAAGTCTGGGTTATTTTTACTGGCTGCAATGCATTTCATTATGTGCATTATACGGTGGCACGTGCATTGCGAGGGCAGTGATCTCCAGCCAATGGGAGACGGCTGCACTGCAGTGAGAGACAAATAAAAGCGGTTAGCGACGAGTGTTCGGAGTCTTCCGCTGGGAACGTGATTGGGTCGGTAGGTAAAACCGTATGAGTAAATGTTAGGTTAATTGGGGCTGGGGGTGGTCGTAATTTACTGTAGTTGTTATTTAATACATTCGACAGTGAACACTGCGATTATATGTTATGTTTTGTGTTTTGATAATTATGTACTAAATATTATTATTTCAATTGGTGTTTTGTGTTTTATTACATGTAGTAATTACGGCATCCGGATGAATTTCGAATCTGCGTGGATGAGCGCCCGTGAGGGAGCCTTCATCTCCTGTCGACATTCACTTGTTGAGGGTTGAGGGGAGATTGACGCTCACTCGTGGCCGTTCCGTCCTCGTTGATGGTGTTATGTATTTAAACATACATGCAAGTGTTACAATTTAAACAGTGACTCAGTCTGATGTGACTCTTTGGTATACGCATTGGTTATCTCCCCTCTGTACTAACTCTTAAATAAAAAAAAGAAATAAATATCAGTAGAGCATGGTCACGAATGACTTTGTCCAATGTCATTTTAATATTTAACAACTGACGACGAGGATAAAACTCCTAAGTAAGTGCAATGGCCAATATTATTGGACACATAGAAGAGTTTAATCCCAAAACTCAAGACTGGGGTACGTACGCTGAGCGTTTAGGCCACTACTTTAACGCGAACAGTATTGACAATAACAAAAAGGTGTCGACCCTACTGTGTCTTATTGGGGGCAACACATACACAATTTTGCGCAATCTCTTGGCTCCGGAGAAGCCTACTGACAAAACATATAAACAGTTAATTGATGTTTTGGCAACACATTTCTCACCAAAACCGCTTGTTATTGCCGAACGATTTAGATTTCGGAAACGAAACCAAGAACATAAAGAAACTGTCACCGATTACGCAGCTGTTTTACGGCAGATGTCGCGATATTGCGAATTCAATGCAGTGTTAGATGACAATTTGCGTGACCAGTTTGTTTGTGGGTTAACAAGTGAAGCTGCACAGAAACGTTTAATAACTGAGGAAGAACTTTCCTTCAATAAAGCACTAAAGATTGCACATTCTATGGAAACCGCAGTAAAAGATATTGGTGAACTAAAGTTAAACGTGAATCATTCATCAGAAACACCTGTGTACAAAGTACAAAATTATTCAAGACCGCAAAATCGCGCAAATATGCAAAAGTGTCGTCACTGTGGCAAAACTAACCATGCCTGTAAAGATTGCTGTTTCCAGAACAGCAACTGCAATTCGTGTGGAAAGAAAGGACATATTTCTACTATCTGTCGAAGTAAAAAGACGAAGCCAGAAAAATTTAAGATGAGTCTACAGAAGTCTAAAAAAGTGCATCAAGTTGATGAATCGAAATCGGATTCTGAATCTGAGAGTGATGAAACAGCATTGTTTTATACAACACAAAAAAGAAAAAGTGATGTCATATGGGTTCATCCCAAAGTTGAGGGTGTTGATTTTCCCATGGAGCTGGACACAGGTTCTGCACTATCCATAATATCCACAGAATATGACTGGAAGATTGTGGCATGAGAGCAGAGAAAAACAAATGTTTCTTTTTCAAGGATTCATTAGAATACCTTGGACACCTCATTGATTCTGAAGGGTTGCATACCACCAAAGAAAAAGTTGAGGCAGTTACAAATGCACCGGTTCCTGAAAATGTGACGCAGTTAAGATCATTCCTGGGAATGTTAAACTACTATCACAGATTTCTACCAAGTTTGGCATCAGTCATAAAGCCATTAAATCGACTGTTGGTTAAAGATCAAAAGTGGAATTGGTCAACAGAAGTGAACTCAGCATTTGAGAAAGCTAAAACAATGTTAGCATCGTCGAATGTTCTTGTTCATTACAACCCAACCTTACCAATTACCTTGGCTTGTGATGCTTCGCCATATGGAATTGGGGCAGTGTTATCACACATGTGTGACGACATCGAAAAGCCCATTGCATTTGTTTCTAGGACATTAACAAAAACTGAACAGAAATATGCTCAAATTGACAAAGAGACTCTTGCGTTAGTGTTTGGTGTGAAAAAGTTCCATCAGTATCTGTACGTTCGGAAATTCACTCTCGTTACTGATCATCGTTCACTCACGAAAATATTTGGCTCAAAAACGGGAATTCCAACATTGGTGGGCTATTTGCTTAGCCGCTCATGATTATGAAATCGTGTATAAAAACTCTGAAAAGTAATGCAAATGCGGATGGACTTTCGCGACACCACTGAAGTTTGCACCAAATGAAAAATGTCACACCGTAGATATATTCAATATTTCACAAATTGAACGCTTGCCAATCAAAGCAGATGACATTCGGAAATATACCCGAAAAGATCCAACATTATCCAAAGTGTTGGACTTGACCCAGACTGGTTGGTACAAGACACAAGATTCAGCATTACAGCCATACTTCATTCGTAAAGATGAATTTACAATTCATCAAGGTTGCTTGATGTGTTGCATGCGTGTGACTGTACCACCCAAACTTCAATTACAAGTTTTGGAAGAACTTCATAGTGCTCACAGTGGAATTGTGAAAATGAAGGAACTTGCAAGAAGTTACTTTTGGTGGCCTAAACTTGATTCTCACATAGAGGATTTGGTTAAGTCATGTGAAGAGTGTCAGCAGATTCAGAAAATGCCGGGACCAGCCCCATTGCATCCATGGTCTTCTCCTGATGCTCCATGGAAAAGGTTGCATATTGATTTTGCCGGACCTTTTCATGGCCACATGTATTTAGTTGTGGTTGATTCTCATTCTAAATGGCCGGAAGTGTTTATCATGAAAGCCACAACTGCAGAGAAGACTAATGAAATTTTGAGAGGATTGTTTTGTCGTTACGGTTTGCTCTTGCAAATTGTCAGCGATAATGGACCACAGTTTGTTTCAGCAGAGTTCAAGTACTTTCTAGAGATGAACGAAGTACAGCATATTCTTAGTGCTCCTTATCACCCAGCCACAAATGGTTTAGCAGAACGGTTTGTTCAAACTTTTAAACATGCCTTGCGTAAACTCAAGTCAGCGGATAATCTACAACAAAAACTGTCTGCATTTTTGCTCACATATCGAAACACATCGCATTCGACTACATCAGAATCGCCTGCTATGCTGTTGTTGGGAAGACGACTATGTTCACGTTTGGATTTGCTGAAGCCCAAATTGGCAGTAACAGTGCAAAAGCGACAACATGGTCAAATCAGTGCTCGAGAGGGAAGAAGAAAACAACGAAGTTTCAGTGTAAATCAACCTGTTTATGTTCGAAACTACAGGGAAGGTTCTAAGTGGGTAACAGGATCGGTAGTAGCCAAAACCGGCCCTGTGTCATATCAAGTTGCAATTTCACCTAACATGATATGGAAACGTCATGTTGATCAGTTAGTGACGAGGTCTCCATCAGATTCAGTTGATGTTGTGCATAGTAGGGGTGTAGTACTGTGTTCTGATGATCATCATAGTGTTATCAGTGAATCAAAAGATGACACTAGTGATGTGCAGTGTCGTTATCCTGTGCGCAGTGATCGGAAACCTCCGATTCGTCTTGACTTGTGAAATTTTGTTTGAAAAAAATAAAAACAGTGTCTTAATTACTTTGTTAAAACCTTTATTTAGCATTAAGTAAATGGTTAATTACTTACTATAACATTTATTTGACACTAAGTAAATGCTTAATTACTTTAATATTAACAATTATTTTGCATTAAGTAAAAGCAGTTTCTGAACATATATTCCAAGGGAAGTGAATATACTGAACATTGTGTTATAACTCGATTCCATGAGAACTCTTAAGTTAGTTTTTTATTGTCTAGTTATTTTCTGTTCTTCTATCAAAAGCAAATACTAAGCAGTTGTGTGTAAGCTGTTGTCCATCTTCACATTTAAGCAGGGAGGAGATGTTATTTATTTAAACATACATGCAAGTGTTACAATTTAAACAGTGACTCAGTCTGATGTGACTCTTTGGTATACGCATTGGTTATCTCCCCTCTGTACTAACTCTTAAATAAAAAAAGAAATAAATATCAGTAGAGCATGGTCTCGAATGACTTTGTCCAATGTAATTTTAATATTTAACAGATGGTCTTATTATTGTTCTAGAGTTAGGACGGTTACATATGTATGAATATATATAACATGAACGATAGAAATATAGAAACGACCTAATACAAAACCGGCGTGATTTTCGTTTATATCCTTGTACAGATCTATACGCTAATCATATTCCCTTTCAAAGATTTACCTAATCATAAATATATTACACAGCAATCCATTTTGGTTGACAATCTCACGGTCCCCCACCACCCACTTTTTTCCTTTCCTCATTTTTTTTCTTTGTTAATTGTCTGAACGAAAAGAAAGGTAGGTTCTAATTGGCTGTTTTATGGCATCATGGCTACTGTTTGAGTTATTTCGGCGATACCGTTCGACTGCGAACAAAACATGGATTCATGTGTTCTACACTAAGTGTCTGCGGGTAATTTGTGTAATCTGGGATGATTATCGAACAGAAACAAATCCAAGGAGGTCACTTCTAGTACATATCGTATAATGATGATATTAAAATAAACAATAAACTGGGAGGTTTTATTCACGCTGGCTCGAAATGCACATTAGATACATAAATGATTTAATAGATGAAAATGACACTTTTTCATTCTTCTTACAATTTACAGAAATCTATAATATTGAAGCCATTTTTAAAATAATACATCAGGACATTCATTGTAAGTGCGGTGAAACAATATTGGAATACATTAAGAATAGAATAAAATAAAATAAATATACCCAATCTCATTCTTCCTTTTAATTACTTTAACATTAAGGCAAACGTAAAGGGCAGTAAACATGTTTACAATATTATATTAGCCTCAAGATTTTAAAAATATAAATGGGCAGACGAATTAGATTCCATATATCAGAAAGAAGACTGGAAAGTGATAGATACAATGCCGTTTCACTGCAGCGAAAGTACACACCTAAGATGGTTTCATTGAATATTGCCAACAAATAAGTTCTTATACAGCATTGGATGTATTGATTCACCACTTTGTTATTTTTTTTTAAATATGAACTATCAACTTTAATATATTTGTTTTGGGGATGTAATAGGATTAATCCTATTTGGGAATGGCTTTATAATTAAAAACGGATCCATAAGAAAAAAATGCTAGTGGAATTTAGAAAACAAAATGTAATTTTGGGGTTTATAAAGTAATAATGACCCTATTAATGTAATCATAGTGATAACAAAGCTATTAATATTTAAAAGTCGTATAAAATCTAATTCCAAATTGGACATGGATCCAAAAGGAATTGGCATTATACTATGATATTACAAAAAGTATTGCTTTCAGCAATTGTCACTATAAGTTTGTAAAGTGTTGGTCTGTGTGCCATAATTTACGAAAGTAAGTTTGGTTTTGTTGTTTTGTCTAACGACACCATTAGAGAACATTGATTAATTAATTATCGACTATTGGATGTCAAACACGTGGCAATTCTGAGACGTAGTCATCAGAAGAAACCCGCTGCATCTTTTCCTAATGCAGTAAGGGATCTTTTTTATGCGCTTTCCCACAGGCAGCAAAACACATACCACGGCCTTTGACCAGTTGTGGTGCACTGGTTGGAACGAGAAAAAACAATTGGTTGAATTGATCCATTGATGTGATTCGATACTCAGACGTAAGCACCTCAACTGAGCACTCATCCGACTGAGCTTCATTTTTTTTGTTACCATCTCTTTTTTTCTTTTCTCTCTTTTTTGCCGGCATTTGATTATGATTATGATTATTATTATTATTTTGTTTTTATTTTGTTTTATTTATTATATAGAGGATAATAAACGAGTTACCAGTTATTATCAAATTTGTGTCCCGAGTGAAATAATTTTCAGTTGTCACGAGCTTTAGCGAGTAACAAATGAAAATTATTTCACGAGGGACATAAAGTTGATAATAACTGGAACCGAGTTTGTTATTCTATTTATTACCTCAGCAATTTTTTTCTTCTAAAAACCTTTATTTTCCACGCACATGCACGAAGGTCAACCTGTATAGAAATGATGTAAACCACTAAATACGCACTGTTCTGAGAATTACTATAACGTTGTAATTTAATCACGTTCATAGATAATTAAAAAAGCACACAAGTAATCTTTATTCTGCTTCAAACTCTATAATGAATTGCATTAAAATGACATTTTGTTATTAATTTAACACCAAATTCAGAGTCCCGTAAACGCAAACTCTTTAAACTACACGACGTCATTTTGGGTTTGTCAAATCGTAATGACGTCATATTTAGTACCGACAAAGTCATTGGTTAGTAAGCGTCAAACTGTCCAATAGTATTGTTCGTTAAATCAAATGCAGAATATTTCTCACTGAGAAAATATGGAAAATATTTTCCCTCTTATGAGTGACCGCTGGGGTAATAATATTTATTATTATTAAGAGTAAGATGACGTCACATCATCCTGACGTCGTTGAGAGAAACAAATTAATTATGCATTCTCATTTCTATTAATACCAGTTTATGATTATTTAAGAGCTGTAGTAGATACAAAATTAACAGGTTAATGCAAAGAGAAATTGTCATCAGAACAGACATTATACCACTATCTGAATATATTGAAATTGTACAAAGTACAAAGTCACATTTCAAGTATAAAAAGATAATAATAAAAGTGCATTGGCCTAAATGCATTTCATGGCAAGTTGGTTAAATTACTATAAAGACAAGATAACTAAGTGATCTAACATTGTATATCAAACATTGTTTCAATGTACAGAGATACAAAGTAACCCCACTGTACTACATTTTATATTTTTAATGTTACTAAGTGATTACGATATATTTACATTACATAAAACGTTGTCATTAAGTCCATGTGGTGTTCTAGTTTTTAAGTCGTGTATCCAGAATGTTTCACTTACTAGGTAGTGGTGTTCATCATTGCTAAATAACTGTTCAATTCGGGTAAAAGAAAAGTTTGATATGGAATGACAATCCGAACTGAAGTAGGTATTAACTACTGTAGATTTACATGGATATAAATTGATGTCGTTACGATGTCCATTAATTCGTAAAGGCAGCTTTCTCCTATATATTGCATACCGCATTGTATGCAGGTGATAAGATAAATAACATTCGAAGAACAGCATGTCATAGTATGTATTATGGGATAAACACGTCCTGTTTGATTGCTTTTAAAGTATGTTTTTTCTTCCAGGAATTTTGTCATTTTTACATTTACTTTTGCCACATTTTAATGTCGAGTTCTTTTTATTAACATCGTTAGATTGTAGTTTAGAATGGACAAGCGTGTCTTTAAATTGCGTGTGGGGGGTCTTTTAAAAGCAACAATTGATTTGCTTTGTGCTGGTACTTTGAGTTATTTGACTGTTCGAGAATTCCCCAATACCTGTGTACTATGTGACCAATATTTGGTAGGAATGGGTTGTATGTTACGACGAAAGGTATTATTGGGATTTTTTGGTAGATGCAGGTGATTCTAGATGCTTTTCTGTGGGTCCAATTAGAGTTTTTCCTAAAGCGCTATCTGCAATGGGAGGAGGGCAAAGTCACTGTTCGAAATGATTCGGGTGTACATTTTAGCTTGACAGAAAGGAATTCCTTGTTACATGCTTTTGGTTGAGCTGATTTAAAATATAAATATTAGTGCTTGTTTTTGTATGAACAGTTGTTGAAAAATATCCACTATCTATTTTAATAACATCAACATCTAAATATGTCACTTTATTCATTGAATATGTTTGTGTAAATTCAACGGTCGGGTGTTTATTGTTCCGGCCTCGGTGGCGTCGTGGTTAGGCCATCGGTTTACAGGCTGGTAGGTACTGGGTTCGGATCCCAGTCGAGGCATGGGATTTTTAATCCAGATACCGACTCCAAACCCTGAGTGAGTGCTACGCAAGGCTCAATGGGTTGGTGTAAAACACTTGCACCGATCAGTGATCCATAACTGGTTCAACAAAGGCCATGGTTTGTGCTATCCTGTCTGTGGGAAGCACAAATAAAAGATCCTTTGCTGCTAATCGGAAAGAGTAGTCCAAGTAGTGGCGACAGCGAGTTTCCTCTCAAAATCTGTGTGGTCCTTAACTATATGTCTGAAGCCATATAACCGTAAATAAAATGTGTTGAGTGCGTCGTTAAATAAAATATTTCTTTCTATCTTTCTTTGTTTATTGGCGGATCTTGCTCAGAATGGTACCAAATAAAGAATATGTAATTTTGTATTGCCCTGAATTGTAATAAATTACCTGAATTGTAATACCTGCCTTGAATTGTAATAAAAGCTGCCCTGAATTGTAATACCTGCCTTGAATTGTAATAAAAACTGCCCCGAATTGTAATAAACTAGCTGACTTGAATTGCAACACAGAATTGCCCTGATTTGTAATAACCAGACCTGCCTTGAATTGTAATAAGATACGGACTTGAATTGTAATAACACCACACTGCATTTCTTCAATTTGAGGCTGTTGAGTTTATTATCATTACTGTCACTTAAGCTTCTCCTTTCGACTATCAGCAAATAGGTTTGTTACACTCACAAATAGCGTACACCACAACGTTTGATATACCATATGTAGAGCTTACAATAGCGAAATGGACCATTAGAGCATAACCTCAGCTGATTTATGGGTTATATCTAGCCTAGCCATAGAGCGATCAATCAAAGTGCTTTTGGGTCATGTGATCGAGCCTCCTCGGTGGACTCATTAGGTTTTCTCCTCCCAACCAGTAACCCATGTTTGTTATATATTAAATACTGTGCCAGTTGATATTATGTTGCATATAAAGATTACACAGTGTAACATAAATTTTCAAAGTTCTTAGTTATGTCAATTTTTGTCTTGATTATGTTTAGCTAAAGTGTACTGATTCCACAAATGTCACTACTTCTTCTAGAGTGTTAGTTTTAGGCACAGAATCTCACTTTCACTATTTTTAGGAAATGTTTTACGAATTTATGAGATTTTTCGCTCCAAAGACATAATACAGAACACTATATTGTTGGATTTTTAATGGCATTTATTAACACAAATATTACATAGATATTCTGCATGTTCTACTATACAGGTATAAATCAACAACAACGATTACAAATCAGAAGTGAACAGTTTTTCATACCTTTCGTCGATGACATGATGATTAAGCACGTACTAACCCCCACAGATAGTCACTCATCATGTTGCAGTCCCATTTCCCTTGATATCTTCTTTCCACAGTTGATATATCTTGATGAAATCTTTCGCCGTGTTCTTCACTAATATTTTCACTGAAGACATTTAGGTGAGAATGGAGGAAATGCAATTTCAAAGACATCTGGCATCCAAGCTTTTCATAAGTCTTTATCAACGTTTCTATTAACTGTTCGTAATTCCCACTTTTGTTATTCCCAAGAACATTTTCAACCACTTCTCTAAACGACCTCCAAGCGTTTCGTTCCTTTGATTTAATTTTTTCGTCAAATTCTTGTGACTGAAGCATCTTGCGAATATCTGGTCTGGTGAAAATACCACCTTCGATTTTTGCTTTTGACAGATGTGGAAACATGTTGGAAATGTATTTGAAAACTTCGCGTTCTTTGTTCAGTGGTTTTACAAACTGTTTGACAAGCCCAAGTTTGATATACAGTGGAGGCATAAGCACTTTCTCTTATTCTATCAAGGGCAGGTACTTCGCATTCTTTGTGCCTGGAATAAAGTGTTCTCTTTGAGGCAAGTGTCTTTTGCGGTAGTGTTGATGTAGCACGACTGCCCCACAGGCAAAGAAAGCAATAATATTGTGTATAGCCTCCTTGGACTCATTTTAAGAAGCTACTCATTTTAAAATTGCCACAGACCTACCATTTATACCTGTTGTAATCTATAGTTTCCAGAAGGAATTTTACATTTTCGTAGTTTTCCTTTATATGCACAGTGCCCAATTGGTATTGTTGGGTACTGATTTCCATTGTGCAGACGAACACATTTGAGACTTCGGGAAGAACTGTCTATGAAGAGACGCCAATAATTTGATTCATCACCAATATCCAGTTCTTGAAACACGTTGTCAATGTCATTACAGAAACATAAATCATCTTTCATCGAAAAATATTTTGATAATCTTTCATGTCTTTTCCTAGCAGCTGTAGTTCGACAACTGTTGTCCAAAAGGTTCCACTCCATCAGTTTTGATGTAGAAGCTCTGCATTAGACTTCGTCAGCCCGAGATCTCGAATCAAATGATCCAGTTCTTGCTGGTTTAGAAAGTGTGGTTTCTTCTTTTCTTCGTCAGTATGACCAACGTAATATTCTTCTGATTCAGATTCAAAATTTCCACCTTCACTTTCCAAATCTTTAGCAGGTGGTCTCAGGCCAGACACTTCTTCAGAGTGTGGAACTGGAGCAATAGATGATGGATTATCTGGATATGTGATATCATGTCGATTTTTCGTTTTCGTGAATCTTGAAATATCCACCATACAGAAGTAAAAGTCATTCACATTTCTGTGGTTCTCTTCATATTCGGGATATGGCAAAAGGCACTGAGGGGCGGTCACCTCGCATCCATCCCTCTAAATTTCATGCCAAAGTATAATTCATAAGCGTGTGAAAATTTCTTAGATACTTTGATTCCATGCTTTACCTACCTTGGGCCAATGTAGAATCCACAAACGTAACAAAATAAATCACCAGGACCCATATTCACAAAATATCGTAAGCCTAGTTTTACACGTAAACGTAAATCTACGACTGAAGAGCTATTCACGAAACAACGAAAACGTAAGTTACGTGTAAAGTTGGACGTAAATATAAGAGTGCCTCAGGTTGCAACTAACGCTGCACGTAAGTTGTGTACATATAATAAATCAAGCACGATCGCCGTTATTTAGTATTATTTACGGAAACTAGCAGTATATCCAATAAATGAAGCAGTTTGCGATGGCGAACGCCCACGGATTGCACATATTTTTGTTCGTGATCGAACGGATGTTTTCGACACGGCCAATTTCTCCTGAGTTATCTTTTCCTTTTTAAGAAATGTCCTCAAGTTCGTACCAAAACGCGGATCCCCACCAATACCAAATTGCCATGGTTCACTATTCGCAATGTTATTGTTAGCAGACGACAAACAAAATTGCGTTTTGCGGATTTGTTATTTACCCGGTAGGCATCGTTTCTAATGTGTTTTTATTAATTACTCCAGTGAGAGTGTTAAATCGTAGATTTACGTCCAACTAAATTACGTTTACATTTACGACCATCTTTGAGAATAAGGTTCTTCTTGCACGTAAACGTAAATCTACGGCAGACGTAAGTGCTAGTCGTAGACGTAAATTTACACTTTTTTGTGAATATGGGTCCAGAATGTAAGCATCTTCGCGATGAAGACAGTGTGCACCTAAAAAATACTAAGTTGACCTATGCACGTATAGGCCTATATATACACACCATCTGGTGGAAGCACTAGAACATTCTAGAAAGCACTAGAACATTCTAGACAGCACTGGAACATTCTAGAAAGTACTGGAACATTCTAGAGAGAACTAAAATATAGCAGCCATTGGAATATTCTAGAAAGTACAAAAATATTCTAGAAGGCATCAGCTCCTAAAAGGTATTGGAAAATTCGGTGCTTGGAATTTCAAGAATGTGGAATATTTTTTTCTAAAACCTGACATATAGTACAAATTAACGACAAATATATGCTTAATCTAAACAAAACTGAATGGAAAATGCAAAAATATCAACATAATAAAATCTTTGTTAATAATTATTCGCTGTTTTCCGGTAGCAATATCTAATGTAGTGTGAGCTGATTGCTTCCCTCACTATCTAGACCAAGTGTCACAACCATATGTTAGACATCAAACAGCCTTTATTTAAAATGTGCTCAGGTGTTGTTAAACAAATAATTCCAGAATGGCAGCTTCTCGTAATTTTAAGAAATCGAAATACATGTGGTGTTGCCATATCTACACGCCATGATCCTGTTGAAGTCTTCTGACCTTGCAGAAAGTCTGGAATATATCCAGTGCCTTTTCCTCTTTTGTAATGGGGTTGGAGGGGGACAATATCAATTAATATATGTATAGCTTGTGTAATTTTGTAAAAATCGTGGTAAGGAAACTGCTGTTCAAAACGTGTCATAATGGACAAAATGCAGTGTCTAATTTCAAAATATTTGCAAACTCAATCCCTCTAGTACGGCAACTTATGGTCTGTGCTGTTTTTAGTACGTACCCTCAATTTATTTTCTGCCAAAAAGCCTGAATATCAATGTCGCAGTTGACAAAAAACGTAAATATGTATGAAAAACTCCGTGTAATAAGGAAGATAATAGTTTATTAATGAATAGTTTGATGAAAATCGGATTTTTAAAATATATATAGGCGCGGGATTTAAGCTCAGTCGGTAGAGGTCTCACCTAAGGTGTTTGGGTCGCAGGCTCGAACCTCCTCGATGGAGCTGGCTACCACTGGACAAAACGACTGGTATATACCAAAGGACGTGGTATGTAGTGCCCCGTCTGTGAGTAAGTGCATATAAAATACCACTTATTGCTTATTCAGGAGTAGCCCATAAAGTGGCGGCTTCAGGTTTCTCGTCTCATTATCTTTGTGGTTCTTAATCGTATGTACGACGCCATGTAACTGTAATAAAATGAGTTGAGTGCATCTTTAAATAAAGCATTTCGTCTTCTTCTTAAAGAATTAACTGACTGAATTTTAGTCGTGTATGTGTGATTGTATGTATGTGTATGTATGTGTGTGTGTGTATGTATGTATGTGCGTGTGTGTGTGTGTGTGTGTGTGTATGTATGTGTATGTGTATGTGTATGTGTATGTATGCATGTTTTTTTTATAATAAAATAGACAAAACGGCAATTATTAAATTAGAATTGGGATAACTATGATGTATTTAATCGTTTGACGGTCGCAAATATACGTTTTACCATCTCCGTTTGGCGTCACCGGTAAAACAATTTGCATTAAACATTAAAACCAACAATAGCGTCCGCAAATGGCCAAATACAACATAGTTATTCCCTAATTATTACAATAAGAAAATAAGATATTGCATCTGACAATATTTTAGAAAGTAAATGGTCTCATATGGAGAAATATCCTCAACAAAATTATGTTTGGACATCATTGACTATTTCTTAAGTATTATATAACTCAAAATGTTGTGTAATTGTTTAAAATTTCAGAAGGAAGCTAAATCAATGTTTGTCTTAGTTAAAAAACAAAACAAAAAACAACAACATTGTCTGCCAACAGTAATTCATTTAGTTTATGTTTTTTATTTTTTATTAAGAAAAACTTTTATTTATCTGTACTTTGAAATTGTGTAATTAACAGAAAGTTCCCAACTTTATAAAACCGTGTGTTTGACAGCACACATTCATAACTCCGGTTAATTGGGCTTCCATTTTTGTAGAAGACCCGGTGGCCGAGTAGTTGTGGTCGCGGGCTGTCAAATGTCATGCGAATCGGTGCAGTAGGTTCGATTCCTACCAATTGACACCTTGTCTTTTTCAGTTCTATAATTATAATGCTCGAAAGGAACTATTAAATTTTGTAGCATTATAACCTAAAAACTACATGAAACTACGTTATTGGGCCTTTTAATATAGATGAAAGAGGTATTACACATTTTAACCACATTCCTCTATTTTAGTTATGTACAGAAATAAATCAATAAACAATAATTGGTTGATTTGGTATTTAAAGGGATTATTAACGTAGATTTCTGTCGTTTTTAGGTTGCAATTATTCCTTTTGAGCATTATAATTATAGAAAGTATATATAAAGTTAGGAACTTTCTGCTAATTACATAATCGCAAAGTATAGATAAATCAAAGTTTGTCTTAGTAAAACAATTAAAAAACAACAACTTTGTCTGCAGACAGTAATTCGTTTAGTTTATTTTTTAATACATAATATTGTACTCCCAAATCGTGTAATATAGAACAAACCGACCTGTATGAAGCAGTCACTTGTCTTAAAAGGCCACAATTTTTACTACCTTGGGTGGCCGACTAATACAGGTTTGACTATACATAATTAAACGCACGCACGCACGCACGCACGCACGCGCACACAGACATAACCATACATATACATAATAACCCATATACTTTGTATAGTACTTTGGGTATCTAGGCCTAAATTATGGCTGTGATACTTGGTACAGGCGAGGGTGGGAAAGAAAGGAAGTTTGTTTTATTTAACGACACCACTAGAGCACATTGATTTATTAATTATCGGCTATTGGATGTCTGTCACGGGGATTCTATAATACCCGTAACTGAATAAAACATGATTGTCCAAATATCTCTCCTAACTGTATATCTATTAGATCTCTCTGTAACGGGCAGTTCAAAACCGCTTTGGCTTGTCTAGGTATGATCAGAGATAAGATCTTATATAAGGTATATATTATTATAGCACGTTTAGTTCACTAGAAAACACAACAAAAACACAATACACTTTGGAATTTGTATTAACCTACGCTGACAAATGTACAGCCGCAGTAGTTAATTAATAACAACAATAATAACAACCCAGAACTGATCACTTGATTAGTTAATCTCTAGGTGTCTAGTTTACACAATATGCTAATCACTTCACCGTGACACAACACCCACACGTGTAATAATTGAGAAACGCTTCCAGGGGAACTTAATAAAGGGATTACAGCTCTATTCCTAACTGGTTAATTTTTAATTAACCCTAACTACTCATTCAGTAACCTTGTAACACAGAATTAATACTGGTACCTATCACAATAAAGACAATAACCTACAGTTTACCTAGGTCTTCTAGGATGACTGGCTAAGCTTTATATTACCAGATACTCGTATAAATTTAGAACAAAAAGTCTACGATTTACTTCGTCAGATGACCGAAGACACTGTCTAAAGAATATTGGTATAATACAGTATTAAAATATTTAAAAGTCACATCAATCACATCAAGGTTATACAACAGAGCAGAAATAAAATATTTACCAAAGTCCAAACGGACTAACGTTCCCCCGGGATACCTTCGTATCGTTCTGTCCTTTTTGCTTCTCCCAGATATCTCTAAACCCTAGCTATTTATTATAAAATCAGAAAATCGCCTGGGGGTACAAGGCGGTCCTCCCCTACATCTGATATTCCACCTCTCTCAGAGTCGGTATATTTTCTCTGATCGTCAAACTGGTTGTCGCCATTCCGCGAGCAATCCCCTGGCCATAAACAGCACTACCGGAGATATTACGTAACTACTAGCCACATGGCCTCCACACCTGCTCTGGGTGTGTATCAGGCGTACCGATCGAGGACCGTCGCGCAGAAGTATTACGTAACAAGTTGCCCACCTGGATAAGTGCAATTTGGAACTGCACACGGCCTTCTAAAACAATTAATATCGCCACAGGCGAAAACAAAATTAAGAGCATGTACCGTCACAATGTCAAACATTTGGTCATTGCGACACGTAGTCTGAAGAAACCCGCTACATTTTCTCATTAGTAGCAAGTGATATCCATAGATAGGACAGTACATACCACGGCCTTTGGTATACCAGTTGTGGGGCACTGGCTGGGACGGCAAAAACATAATAAGAGAATTATTGCACCGAGCGGATTTGATCCTGTGACCGACACACCTCAGGCGAGCGCCCCCGACATGGTTACGGGCAACAAAGATACTAAGATAGAAAACATGCTGCCTCCACTCTTAGCGATTAACAACAAGGGATCTTTTATATGCACCATTATACAGACAGGATAATACATACCATGTCAGTTGTTGAGCACTGACTGGAATGACAAATAGTCCAGTGGGTCCACAAACCTATTTGCTGATAATGGAAAGGCCACTATGTGGTAGGAATGATTGTCTTAAATATATTAAACTCAACAGCCTCAAATTGAAGAAATGCGGTGCGGTGTTGTTAAGCATACGTTCCTTTCCGTTTTTGTGTTATTACAATTTAAGTCAGTATCTTATTACAATTCAAGGCAGCTCTGGTTATCACAAATCAGGACAATTAATTATTACAATTCTAGTCAGCTACTTTATTACAATTCAGAGCAGTTTTTATTGCAATTCAAGTCAGTATTACAATTCAGGGCAGTTTTTATTGCAATTCAAGTCAGTATTACAATTCAGGGCAGTTTTTATTGCAATTGAAAGCAGGTATTACAATTCATGTAATTTATTACAATTCAGTGCACCACACATTTATATATCTAAGCCAAAGTAGCACATTTAACACATTTTCTTAGTAAGACTTTTTCAAAACAACCCATAAATAAATTAGCGTAACTAGGGTCCATTCTTGTACTCATTGCATACATATTTACACGTGTGTGTGTGTTGTGTTGTGTGTTGCGTGTGAGTTGCGTGTGTGTTGCGTGTGTGTGTTGTGTGCGTGTGTGTGTGCGTGTGCGTGCGTAACAGAAAAAGCAACCTCCACTGAGGGGATTCGAACCACAGACTCTCAATACGAAAGTCCAATGCTCTACCAACTGAGCTAATAGGGAAATTCCCTCTAGTTACTACCAGTAGGATCACTTTATACCAACAGTACTACATACTCTCCCTTCAAGTGAAGCTACGTCCCGGAGCTGTGGGTCACGAGCAGTTGAACTGTTACGTGTCCTGACTGAGGTATAATTATATTCTTGTATAAAGAACACACCCAGTCCCTACATCGCTCCAAATGTAACAGAAAATCAACCTCCACTGAAGGGATTCGAACCACAGACTCTTAGTACGAAAGTCCAGCGCTCTACCAACAAAGCTAATGGGGAAATTCCCACTAGGTACTACCAGTAGGAGCACTTTATACCAACACTACTACATATGTATATATAAACCCGCCAACAAGACCAAACTAATATCGTTAAAATTCAAATCAAAACATTATTGCGTTTAAAAGCCAAACCAACTCGCAAAACATTTTTTTTTTTAAATATCTCCGTATAAATAATAAAAGTTTCTTTACAAAGTTCCACCAAGATGCATATGTTAAATGTCATTTTTAATACAGGGATAAAGGTAATTGATGGAACAGCATCAGCAATTTTTCCTTGAGACTCTGCGTACTGCATTATCGATTATTTAAGATGAAAGTACATACCTTGTCTGTTCCAGCATTTTTTTCATCTCTGTATTAGAATTGAGCTTTAATTTATAAAATTTGATGATAGTTTGTAAAGAAACGTTTTTGCAGAAAATGTTATGAGAGTTGGTGTGGCTTTTAAAAACTTAGACCTAATAATATGTTTTACCATTATACAGTATATAGTTAAGGCCGAGTAATTTTTCCGTAACCGGTCTGTTCTTAATGTGAGTATGGTCGAGAAGACAATGTTCCTTCAATGTTCCTTGAACGGGTTTGTTTTCTGGTTTTTTATTTCTATTTTTTTTATTATTATTTTTTTTTATTATTATTTTTTTACTGTTTGGTCTTCAGGGGTGAAATTTGTATTAAATAAACGCAGGGGACCGCAGAGTAGTAGTATAGAGGGTTTTCCAGTATGCAGGGTTTTAATTACAGTATTTTAAGTTGAGTAAAACAGAAGCCCACGAAATAAGTGGTCTTCTGATAAACACGTCATCCCGGCAGTAAACGCATACTATTGATGAACATAAATCAGCACCAAACTCAAAGAAAATGGCAAATAACGTATAATGCATTGGTTAATTATTTTGTTCTCGCTTCAGAGCTCGTAATATCCGATGTGCCATGATACACCGTGATAATCTTGCCAGGTCAAGATGTATTGGTTATTGTTATGTTTAAACTAGTTTAATAGGACAGTCACCCTGTTGTGGGGAAAATTCGAAGCAGACTTGGCATCTGAATCTGCCATTCCATTGCCCGTGATACATATTTATTATTGAAAGTATTTGCAGTAGGCCTATATTCATTATTATTTTAATTTTTGAAAATCATTCTTGCAACTATCAATGTCATGCCAACTCGAATAAATGACATTTTAAAGGAATTAAATACTTAATATCTTTACGCTAATAGGTCACTGTTCAACCAATCACGGTTCAATGTTATCCATCCAAATTACAACTTCTGATATAGGCCTACATCAGTCACAATCAGTGTGGTCAGTGTTATATTTTTATGGTGAAATAATGTTCACTTGTCACAAGGTTTAGCCAGTGACAAATGAAAATGTTTTCAGAGGGACATAAACTGGTACCAGGTTTTTAACACATATTATTAATCTAGCTACTACTGTCTCTAACATTGTTTTCGATATGCATTGCCATATATATATATAACTACAGATGCAATGTACTTTAGCATACCTATTTTAAGTATTGCTATAACTTTATACTTTATTTACTTTCATACATAGGCATACAACTACAATTTTATAATTATTTTGTTGAAAAAAATCTATAACAAACTGTATTACAATAACATTTTACTAAAAAAAAAAATCTGATTCGCAATTATCAACGCATTTTTAAGTGTTTCGAAATCGCCATGACGTCATATTTAGTATCGGTAAGGCGATTGATTAGTAAGTACTAAATCATGAAAAATATTTTCTCAATGAAAAAAAATAAGAACAATATTTTCCCCATTATTATGAGAGACTGCTGGGGTAATAATTTAAAATATGGTCTTGTCCCATACTATCCTCCGAAATACATCTTGTGTATCAAATGTTCAGAAGTATGAAAATGCCGTATTTTAACACCTGACATTAAAAAAAAAAAAATTTGAAAATAATTAATAGTATTTTTTTTCTTTACCATCATTACAGGTGAATGCTATGCCAGTTGGACCAATAGAATCGATAATTATTGGTCATGATGATAGTGGATGGGGTTCAGGTTGGTTTTTGGACAAGGTGAGTATTATTATTATCATCATCATCATCATTTTTTGTTTGTTATTGTGTTCATTAGGCTATAGTTAGAAAATATTAATATTCAAATTTACACATACATGCAAGTTAAATAAATCATAATAAAACAAACTAATTGAGACCCGCATTGTATTAGGTAGTCTTGTCTCGTTTGATGTTTTTTTTACATTTCGTATGGAAATGTCAAAATAATTATTTTAGGGAAC